>NW_010427413.1:7712-9404 GCF_000710305.1 Buceros rhinoceros silvestris | reverse complement strand
GTCGTAGGTTTGGTTAGAGTGTCCTTCTCTTAGATGGAGCCTTACAAGGCTAAACGAGCTCCATCTGCCTGGTTTTGGAGTCAGAGTTGTCCTTCTCCTAGGATGGCTGCCTGAAGGCTAGTGAGCCCATCCTGCCCGTGGACACACTTGTCTGACCCTTCTGGCTTGGTAGACCCTACCAGAGGCACATGCCACCACCAGCACAGCTCTCAAACTCACAAGGGCACGCAATCTCCTTCCCCACAACAAGGGGGTGCCTGTGAAAGAGAGTTAGAATCACTAGTCTGGTTTAAAAAGACAGTTGAAAACTCTGTGGTGGCCTCTGGAAGTGACCAAGTTGGTAAGTTTTTACGTCATAACCCAAAATTTTACTAGGCCAGAAGTGGCTCAGGACATCCCCCCGCTGCCCAGCCTTCCAGACTTCTGCAGATTAGCTGTCTGTGTCATATATATTTCACTATTTCTTGATTTTCACTTTCCCCTTTACTTCCTGCCCTACAGTCCTTCATAATTCACACCCTCTTTCAACACACCATGTATCTCATGCTATCCCAGTCTTTCCTCTATTGTCCATAAAAATCTTTACGTGACCTACCTGAGCTAGTCCTCTGTTCCTTCCATTTTTTCTGCCAACCTCTCCCACCTTTCTTTGTTAAGTGTATTTGCTGCCATTTATTTGTATCTTCTAAAACTTCACATTTATAGCAATTTTGTTACGGTACTATTCTTCCATATTTCTAAGCAGGTGGTGATCTGATCTTCACCTTTTCCTCTTTCTTCTTACTGTCACACACCTTTCCTCTGCGTCAACGCAACCTCCATGTAGCTCAAAGATCGCTTCATGGTTATTGTTGTGTCCTTGTGAATGTAGCAAGGACATTTTTCTCTAGCCATAGTTAACCTGTAGTTTAGAAAGGTTCTTGCTGACTTCTCTGTGTGATGATGGGACTATAGTGTGGGGAAAAGTTACGAAGATGTGAGATCTAATCCTAAATTGAAGATGTATTCTCTTTTCAAAGTACGGACACAGGCTGTTTCAGAGGCTTCTAGGAATATCTGTGGATTCCTGTCAAAAACATGGGTTTCCCAAAAACTTCTCAAGTCCTTTATACTATTCCTACTTCCTCTTTAAGTTTCTTGTGGTTGGTCTGCTGTCGCGACCCATGGAGCTCTCGGCTGGAGCGGAACGAATCTCTCATACGCCAATATGGTGTGTAGTGAGACCCGTTTATTGTTTACAATACATCCCAATTTATAGACTCTTGTTCACTCGAGTAGCTACGTGGTGATTGGATAGTGTCTCTGTTACACAGACAGCACACACCTCTTAAAGCACTATAATTGGATAAAAGGGGTTAGTCCCCACGTTGTTAGTGTTTCGGTTAGAGCTAATCAAACAAGGCTAGTAGAGCCACACGATTATAATTTCCCACACGATAATACTGCAGCTGGGTTTCGGCTTCTAAGTTTCTCAGAGAGAGTAACATATTTTCATAGTTCTAATTTCTGCTAGAAAAATACACCAACAGTCTGCAGAGCTTACTTACAGAATCTTTTATTCGGGAAGTAACAAATAACATCTTTTTCAACAAGGACTGGAATTTCAGCACTGTGCTTTTCAAATCAGCTTGTCATCTCTTACACCTCCAGGACTCCCGTTCTTGGCAGGCCCCCGCCGCCCCGTGCCCCGGG
>NW_010427413.1:6404-7137 GCF_000710305.1 Buceros rhinoceros silvestris | reverse complement strand
CGCACACGCTGGTGCCTCACCTAAAAAATCCACCGTGCAGCCCCGAAGGGTGCACTCATCGCTTGCAGTGAGCGTGGGAAAAGCCCTTCCCGGATCTTCGTTCATGAAGCCAAGCCATGATGATGATGATCATCTCTTATCATCAGTTTATGGAAAATACGAATCTCATCTACCATGACCACTACTGGATGGATGGATGGATGTACAACTTATCTAGTTGATGCATCCATGCCTGCTTCTTAGCAGGGTTTATATATGTGAAGAAAAAACAGAAAAAAAAAAAGTGTGTGATATAATGCAAAAAATAATTTGTTGTCTCTGTATGTGCACTGACCAGACACCTAGCAATACAGGTATTTTAATATCTGGCTACTGGCTATCGAAAAGACAAGGAGCAAGAAGCCATTATTTATCATGTATTGATTTGTCTGGGAGGTAAGTTCCTCGTAGCTGGGAAAGTCTGAACCTCCCTGTTCTGTCTCCTTGTTCTCACTTTAGTGGTAAATAATTTGTTGTCTCTGTATGTGCACTGACCAGACACCTAGCAATACAGGTATTTTAATATCTGGCTACTGGCTATCGAAAAGACAAGGAGCAAGAAGCCATTATTTATCATGTATTGATTTGTCTGGGAGGTAAGTTCCTCGTAGCTGGGAAAGTCTGAACCTCCCTGTTCTGTCTCCTTGTTCTCACTTTAGTGGTCTCACTCTCCAGCTGCGTGAATGAAGCGGTT
>NW_010427413.1:0-6303 GCF_000710305.1 Buceros rhinoceros silvestris | reverse complement strand
GATCTTATACCAGGTCAGGTGGTTGAAGGTACTTAGACTGCTGTAGTACCAGTTCTTAAATCTCAAAGCCTCCTTGACAATGTCAGAAGTATGGGACAATTTTTATTAGTCAATGTGGGCCTGAATGAAAGTAAAAATTCTGGTTTCTCAAGAGAATACCTTGTACTTCAGAGGTGTATGTTTCCCTTTGTATTTCAGCAGGTTTTTCAGTTCTTTTACAGAAGGGGTTTTATCTGGATTAACAACCTCTGGCAGCCTTTACTTACACGCTTGGATTGGCTCTTCAGCTGTATGAAATGTGATTAAAAGAGGTTCTGCTTCAAGAATGGCTCTTGAACTTGGGCCAATCCACTTCTGGAAAATCAGAGTATGAGGGATATGTGTACGTGCGGGCATGTGTGTCTTTTATTCTGCTTCTTTAAGGTCTGTCTGATGTCGGAAAAAAATATAACAATGGCAAATACAGTAGCTAGGATTACGGAAGAGCTATCTGCTAAAGAACCATTAGCTGTATCACCCAATCTGCTTTACCTTATAACTGGTGGTTAAGGAGATACTAGTTTTGAGGACAATTTAGACCACACGGGCTTATTTGACAGGGAAAAAAATGTCATAAGGTTATAAAACAGCATTTCAGAGGAAACTGCAGAAGAATTTGGATGCATGAGTGTGGTAATCTCACTAGTCATCTTTGAATTTTCAAACTGTACTTGGAATTATAGTATAATCCTTAAAATTTCAAGTATCATCATGTTGTCTTGCAAGAAAGTAAAACAAATTGTATCCCTGATCATTTTACCCTGTATTTTGTCAAAAACTCTGACACGTCAAAATCACTGATGTGTTGTGATGCTTACTTTGCTGTAAAAATAGTATGTATGTTGCCTTACTCCTCGCTCTCAAGAGTGTGCGCAAACACACACACACACGCACACACACTTTGTCCATGAGTCTGCAAACCCTGTAAACCAATTTAAAAATTGTATACCCATTATAATCACAGAATCATAGAGTCATCTGGTTGGAAGAGACTTTTAAGGGCTGTTTTTAAACATTTTGGGCAACTTCAGTCAATCTGTGTTAGGCATAGACTTTTAATAGATGTTAGATGCTTAAGCTTCTTTTAAAAATACTGGTCTTTTGTGAATGAATGTACATACTGTGAGCAGCACTTTAAGATTTTCAGACTTTCACAGTATAAACTGGTAGTGTGAGGCTGAGATAGTACCTTATGCTTTTTTATTTTCAGACATGTAGCTAGTCATTTTAGCTATGCATTTTCCAGGCTGTTTTGGAATTCACAACTTGTAAGCAGAAATGCCACAGTAAGCACACAAAAGTGATATGTGGGATGGAATTGTGGAGGTTTTGCTTGGACTGTCTCTGAAGTAGGGTGGGGTCGAAGCCTTGGTTTTTTTGGAGGCAAAGATAAATAATGGATTGATTCAGTCTTAGTCCAGGTCAGTCACTTTTTACTCAGTGCCTACTCTCCAACATCTTTTCCTTCTTCAGTCAAAGCCAAATATCCACCTTTTAAATTATTATTCTGATTCATGATCCTTTCTGCTTTCAATTCCTATGCCTTCTGTCAATGGTAAAAACTATGTGATGTCCTTTGACTCCTATCATCAGGTAAAATTAGATTAACTAATTTAACCCACCAATGAAGGAGGTTTGAGCTAACTTTGAACAATTTTCAAAACCAGATTAGGCCTCACTCACATGGTATTTTCCTCTGGCAGCTACAGAAGAGTAAGTAGAACATCTTTACTGGCACAAACAGAGCTGGAAGACAGAACTACGATTTTAGAAATCCCCTTGACTGTACACCCATGAAGATCAAGAGCTGAACTCCAGTATATTTTCAGGGACTAAGTGTCTGGCCAGCAGCTTTCTTGCATGACTCACGCAGTGCACAAATTGAAGGGAAACACTTATTCCTGTAGTGCATCTAAGCTAAAAGCTACATGTTATTAATGCATAAATACCTCTTTGAATAAACCTTGCTGTAGTTCACAATGAGTAAGAGACAGATATTGGATGTTTGTGCATGGCTAACAGCACTACAAGCTTGAGTGCTGGTGACTGTAGACATGTTTTAACAGAGGGGGTTAAAGGCCATCCATTTCATTCAAGTCAATAGCGGCAATCATTGGTTTTATTTGAAGTAGAAGTTGAGCCCACAGACAGCTTTCCCTTTTGATATTTCAAAAAAAAAAAAAAAAAAGAAAAAAAGAGCCTCAGACAGAAAACTTTTGCTTTAGTGCTGTAAGAGAAAGATAATTAAGAGAACTTCTTAGAATCTTTGTTGTAAAAAAGCTTTTCCTGTTAAATTTTTTTTTGAGCTTATTTTTTCAGCACTTTCTTAAGTGTTACAGAAAAGCATTCCTTAACCTGGCATTCCCTGGTTCTTGGTGTGTGAAATTCCTCGCAGACTTACAAAACAAATTTTTAAGAAGCAGCTTGTCTTTATTAGAAAGACCATCATCAAAGAGCGCATAGAAAGAAGCAAAAACAGAAAGCTGATAGTATTTATGCTATCCACAGGGTGTCTCTCAGACTTATCAACATGGCCAAGCAATTTACTTCCCGGTAAATTTGAATTTGCTTCATAGCAAACCTGAGTTTATTGTACATGTTACTGGAAAATAAGCACCTTGTTGAATAAAAGAATCAGAATTTCCTCCAAAGTAATACTTATGAAGAGCCAAGTAAGTACCGTTTGATATATGGTGAGTGGGAAGAGTAGAATCAGATCTCTCCATTTTTCTAGCTTTCCCATAAGTTCTCCTGGAGGACTTTTTGTTCAGTTGATTGCTTACTTATTCATGTGTCGTTATTACACAGTTCAGAAAGATTATAGTCCTGAAATTCAGTATTAGGACAGGCTTTTTCACAAGGTGGGTGGAGCAACCCTGGAACTGGTTACTCCACAAAGTTGTGGGTAACCAGATTTTTGGTTGGTTAACAACTAATTCCTCAGCCAATTCCAAATTTGAGTAGTCTCCTTCCTTCACTATAGTCAAAACTTAAATTAGAAAAAGCTGTTGCTGATCTTATCAAATGCTGCAATAGCAGGAGGTAGCACTGGGTGATCTCTGTTCTAAGCAACATTTCTGAGACTGTGTGAAATCTCGCAGTAGAAGAACACAAAGTGAGAAGTGAAGCAATTTGGAGAGGGAAACTTTGCAGGAAGTTTTGAGAAAATCTTCCTTTAATTAGTTTATTTTTTGTCAAGAGGTAACGTGTTGAACAAAGGAATTATACAACTAGTCTTCAATGGCTGGACCCTGGGCAGAGGGAGGGATCTGGCCTCCTCTATCAAATATCCCATGAGACTAGAGGTCTTCCCTTGTCACCAGTCTGTTCAGTTAACTACTCAAGAGAAGCAGGAATATCAGCATCTGTGAGAATCTTTTTTATTTATTTATATTTTATTTTACTTTGTTAAATTGGTTAAATTAGTTTAGGAAGAAATGAGCTTAGGATTTCCCCTAAAATTCCTTTAAAAAATTAACAAGTTTCTTTTGTTCGTTCAATGTGAAAGAAAAATGAGTACCAGATCTCTGAATTGCAGTAACTGAGTCCCTGCCAATTACGGCAGGGTTATGCTGTTGGTTTTGTACCAACCAAACAATTCTGTACTGGAAGTCTACAGAGGATTTAGGCCACTTTGCTGTGGTTAGATGGCTGAAGGCGGCTTTTAGTGCATGAAGGGCTTCAGCCTATGATTTCCAAAACTATAGTGGCAGTGACAACACAAGTTTTGGAGACTATTAACAACTACTAACAACTGCAATTCAGCAAAATAACCGAACTTAGACTTCTTCTTCAAGTTAATCTTCACTGCAGGATTAACAGTAGAGAGTTCTCTCAAGTTCATCCAACTTGACAGAGACTAAAACCGAAAATATAACAGTTGTGTTCAACCATGTGTCATGCTGACATTTCCAGGAATAATGAAAGAATCTCTGTGACTTGTTTCACACAATGAATTGTAGGGGAACTTTATTACAAGGCCAAATACAAATTTCTTCTGGGTACAAGGCAAAGCTGACGTGATCATAATGAGGCAATATCATCATAATATTAAAGATTTCTCTGTGTAGGCATATAGGTGGATTTACTAGAAAAGCATCAACTCCGGGTATCATTGATACATATGACATGGTGCAATCATTTGGCCTCAGATTTGCACTGTATGTCTGCATGACAGAGGTGTAAAGTACAGTAGACCATTCACATTGTAGGTATACATTGTAGTTATACCTCCAGTTAAACTCCACTGTTTAAAGGTTAAAATAAGGGACATGTGTATTTCATATCACACAATCATATTACGCTCATTTGTGAGCAAAATAAGCAACATGCATTTTTTTAAATCGTTATTCTGCTTAACTGCTATTGTAACTTACATACTTAAGTTATTAAGAGAGTATGTTAAGGACTTCAGGAGGATAAACCCAAAATTGGAATTTTCAAGGTAACTGGAAAATAGACAAAGCTATAGATCAGTGCACATAAGTAATTACATCCCATGACTGTAAAATAGTGTGTCAAAAGACAAGATTTTACGAGAAGTAAAAAATCTTCTGTCAAGGTATGGAGCTATAGCTTTCCTTTCTCTCTCTCTCTCTCTCTTTTTTTTTATTTAACTATTCAAAACATTGTCAATCAGAATTTTAAAGTGAAGTCAGGTGCCTCAAAATCCTGGTGTACTTTGGGAAAAGATACAGAAATATTTCCTCTACTATGGCAGCCTTTTGATGTGATATGATCTTACAATGAAAGGATTTTTCAGTAACTTCACAGATCAACATATAGAATTGAATAAGCAAAAGATTTATCAGGCAAATCCATAGTACACCAGTATCTTTTCCTTCATTTATCAACATGCTTTAGCTTAATTCAAATAAAAGTTATCTGTGTCACAGTTAAAATTACAACTGATCCCCATGATGATGAGTGAAAACTGTACTATGCCAGTGTGCTTTTATATGGTATCTGTTCCTCCTCTTTTGCTCTGAAGTTGAGAATCTTGACAAAACTTTGTAAACGTCCCAGTTCAAACTGTTTTTTATCTACATCTTATGAGGAAAGTTATCAGTGATATTGCCATCAACTCTTTAGTTTACCTTGCAGTGAATACAAGCCTCAGGAGGTATGATAGTTGGATTGTAAATAGCTGTAACTTGCAGTATTTCTTACTGGAATCTACTTTTTTCTGGTAGGAAATGTGTCCTAAGAATATGATGTTATGTATGATGTATATGAAGTCAGTGGAATTTTTCAGTTTCAGTCTTTTATGGAAAACTACTGTTAGCAGACAATTCATTTCATTATGGTACATGCAGTAGCAAATTTTGCATCAACAAGAAGGTTTTGTTTTTGCTGACAAAGGATTATTGTGTCTGTCCATGAAAATATAAGGGCCCCATGATATTTTAAAAAATTGAATCACCATTCTGAAAAAGGTCAATACTTCCTATTGTAGACCTCATAGCTTTCATCATTTACCAAAATCTAACTTCCGTGCAGAAGGGGCCTCTTTCTTTTCAAACACCTGCAGTGCACGCAGATGGAATAGGAATATGACATGCTCCAAAGCATAAAATAAATACTCACTTGAGCAGAATATAGCAATTTTGAGGAAGTCGTAAGCTCATCCACGTACTGGGGTAGCTCATCTTGATTTTGGACGACCTTTTAGATGAGTGAGCCTAATTTCCTGTTCATTGAAAAATGAGTATTTGACATTAATATTTTTATCTTGGCGCTGATTTCTTCACATTCCAAAACTAATATTGAAAAAATAGTTAGGGCAACAAGTCTTTGTGACACTGGGTAATGAAGGGAATCTGCACAGTATATCATTCCAGTCAGAGATTATGAACATTTAGTTCAACAATCTTGAATTTACCATTACTAATGAGCATCATCTGTATCCTATGCTATCTTTTGTCTTGGAGCATAACTCTCGTAATTGTGAACCTCAAGATTGTTAAGTAATTCATTGGTCTTGATTATCTTTCTTTCTACTGGAAGCTGTCCTTGACAAAGTAGATTGTATACCAGTAAAACTGGTCTACCAATTAGATAAATAGATTAAATAGATAATAGATGTCAGATAATGCCACAGATAAATGCCAGATCAGGGAGTATTTTAATAATTTTATTTGAAGTGATGTTCCAGGTGGAAGGGAATTATCATGAATTACTTTCATCAGTCATTTCAGAGAGGAAGAGGGGAAACATGTAAAAAACATGCTGCAAATCTGAGCAGTTTGCACAAAGACCATGAGA
>NW_010427412.1:101006-106857 GCF_000710305.1 Buceros rhinoceros silvestris | reverse complement strand
CGAGCGGGCGGCCCCGGGAGCAGGGAGAGCTGTTGCTCTTCTCGGCGCGGTCCCCCCTTTGCTGCTGCGGGACAGAGCGTGTGAGGAATGGGCGGCCGGCTGCGAGCCCCCGAGAGCGCTGAACTCGATGTGGTCGGGCTGAGCCAGATGTAGTTGACTTTCTTCGGCGCACCAGCAGCCAGAGGCTTTGTAAGCTCGTTTTGCAGTAGGTGGCAGATGCACAGAAAGAAGCAGCGCACGGACAGAAGCTCCGTCAGTCTAATTTTGGTAATGTTTTGCCGTGGATTTTCGATGTTGATTGCGAATTGAGGATTCTCTGGGTAAAGGGCTGAATCAGCTTTTGCCAACTCCAACGCCGTGATGTTGTGTGACCTTGATTGTAATGTGGGGTGACCAGCAAGATGGACTGGGAGAAATCATTATACAGTGAGGGAGAGCGTCCATCTAGTTCGGAAGATCAGAACGGCAGCAAAGCTCAAGTCAGATGCGTCACTTTGATATTTTAAAGTTTATTTATGATATATGTCTTCAGAGGAGTGATTGATGAGACAGACGGGTGCTGTTCAAGAATGGAACAATTGATGTTTTTTTCTTGGAGAAAACACAGTGGAGACTACACATCTTTTACTCCCTGTTCTGAACTTAGTGACTCGCAGAAGATTAAAAAGAGGTGTTGTTTGTTTTAGCATCTTGTCGCTTGCCATGAATGACAAAGAGGATTTGTCCTTCTCACAGATTAAAATTGAAAGACATACAACAAAAACAACCTCCTTTAAAACAGTGCCCCTGTCATAAAAATCTCTTGACAGTGCTGTCGTCCTGCTGTCCTGCTCAGGTATTCAGGGAGCTAAGCTTAAGTTAAAACTGTAACTGCATTTTTAAGGGAAGAGCAGTTGTGTAAAAAGAGGTGACTTCTGCAACCTCTCTCCTGTAATCAGTCAGTCAATCAAGCAGACAAATTAAAAACAAAAACAAAACCAAAAACAACTTGGCCAGTTTTCTGGCAAACTACTGGGATGATCTAAGCTGATCTTTAAAAAAAATTATGTTTACAAGAATTGAAACAGGCTCTGAGAAATGCAAAAGCCAGGGGGGCCAGCCTTTCCTTGCAATAATATCAAAGTTTTGTTGTCCCATTCATCAGCTGTACTTATACTGCTGTTCTGTGGAAAGGCAGTCAACAAATCTGTTCCTACTCAGATGAACATACAGCTCTTCCAAAACTAGGATGTATCTAAGGCTTCTATCAGCAGATACCAATGGGAAGGGCAGGTATGGACACTCACCGGCACGTTGGCCTTCCTGTGACAGAAACTCCCTCATCTTTGAATCCTGCCAATGGCTCACTTCCCCATTTTGAGACATAATCCTTGCTCTCATCTTCAAAGTTGCACAAGCCCTACTCTCCTCAACTAATTCAGTAATGTTGCGCCCCTGCTCCATCTATAGCAGCCATCGTCCCTTCTCCCAGCCCTCTTCACCCATTTGTCTGTGCAATGACTTATGTGTGGCATGGCCTTCCCTCCCACATCTTTACATTCTCTCCTCAGGCCCTGCCTTGAGGCACTTAAGAGAATCAGTCAGATGCTAATCAGAGGAGAAGCATTTATCTTATTAAAAAAAACCCAAACAGACCAAAACCCACAGTCTTTTCTTATTAGCGCTGTAGCCAGCACTGTGACACGAAGGAAGGGATGGTTCTGTCTGAGGCATTTGACATGATTAAAAAAAAGAGCAGTAAGTGTCATGATAAATAGCGGGGTCACTTTTTTTCTGGTTTCGTAAACATGGATCTGGATTAACTCTGATGTGAATTATGCAGAGCCGTCCTGGGATTTACACAGTGGTGTTGAGATCTCAGCTCTTTAGTCTGCTTCCAAGAGACAAGTCTCTTGCCACATCAGCAGGCTTTTAGAGGTCTCTCTGCCTTTCCAGTCAACTGCACTTTTCTTTTCAAGCTTTCCTCCTTTTACCTGATTCAAAAAGTCACAAGAGGGCCACGCTCCGGGGACTGTATTAATCCTCCTTTCCTGTCCCTCTCTGTCGAGCATGCTCATGGACTGCTGCAACCCCACGGGACTCTACTGAAATGCTAAACAGCTCTGACCACATGCAGATTTATTCTTCCACTCTATGCAAAGCAGGACTAGGAGCACTGTTTATGAAGGAAATCTTGGATTAAAAAGACATGCATCACAGGCGCGAACTTCAGAAGAGAGGCTGCAAAAGAAAACCACCAGTTAGCACTTTCGGTTTGCTTTTCCCTGGACATTTGTGGATCAGGTTTTCATTTCCATGAATACTTAAAAGCATTTGTCCTTTTCGCAAAGCATGTTTATACCAAATGGACAAATCCATGAAGTCAACTCTAAGTATTTTCAGAGCAGGGCAAAAAAAACGCATCAGCTTGAAGTCCAGGCAACATATATGTCCAAACTGGCCAACTGCTGAGTGTGTCAAGAAAGCCTCATGCCAAACAAACAACCACGTTTAGACAGGCCAAGAAGACGTGTTCATTGTGCATCCAGCACTTGGAGGAATGACTGGAAGGTATGGAAGAAACAACCTGTGTGGTCCGTCTCTGGAGATGACCCCTGGCCAAGACAACCTCTGTGCTACAAACTGCCTGGCAGCCCAGTGGGTGTCTGCTTAGTCATCATCTGCAAAGTGCTTCCAAAGCCATTCTGGTGCCGTGGTAGTGTCCAGCAGGACAAACAAGCAGTAAAGGTTGAGGCTGGGCTTAAGTTTAGCAGACCTGATAGATTAGGCTCTTTCAACATGCCATTTTTTCTCCTGCGATCTCCTGTAAAAGCAGCTTACCTTGAATTGCAGACACTAAGAGAGAAACATGGGGTAATTTATTTCATCATCTTCTGCCAGAGCAAGATTGTTCCCTAAAGCATATTTTCTAGTGATTTGTTCTGCTTACCTTTAGAAGACACAAGTAATAGCCTTTATTCCTTTTACAAGAAGAGTAATAGACATCAACAGTGGGAATTTTTTTTCTTGAAAAGGAGCCAAATGTCTTTTCTTTTTTTCTTAATTCTGTCTTGCTACTGTTAGTTTATCTTGCAGCAGTCCTTGAGTATTCATCTCCCTGTCAAGGCCTTCAACCTTGATTTGGGTCTTTCCTTTTCCTCCAAGATTTTAGCCGACTTACAATATCTCTGTTTTTATAAACTAACCCTCTAAGAAAAAATCCTAGCAAGGTAATATCTGTGTTCCTACAGGTATCTTCTAACAAGCAGACATTTTACTGAGTGACAAGGGAAGGGAAACAAAAAGCCTATGCTTTTAAAAGCCAGTTCTTTCCCAACCATTTAAAAATTATCATAAGGAATTTTTATAAAGGCTCACACTACAGTATTGAGAGACAAAGCACCTTTGGGTTTTTTGTTTTTTTTTTTTTTTTTTTTTTTTTTTTTTTTCAGAAATAATATTTCAGAAATACACACGAGCAAGGAGTGGCTGGGCATGTATAGGGTTAATCTTGTCTGCAAAGTAGTTGAGAAAAATATCCACTGGTTCCTGAGGACACTCTATTACCCGCCTAAGGTAGGAGAGCCTCCAGGGAGCAGTCAATAGTTCTAAAAAAAGACAGAGAAAGCCTTTGGCTCAGGTTGATACTACGTTAGAGCAGTAAGTCAGCGTAGCTTTTCCATATCAGTGCCATCTCCAGACTTACACACACAAAGCAACTTCTGGTCTGCAAATGAAGCTAGCTCTAAGTTTGCTCAATGTTACTCTTCCCTGTCTCTGTCCTCTCCCATTGCACTGGCTCTTGCAAGACTTTAGCAACCCGTAGGATTCAGCTCCTGGGGAACTAGGTAGGGAATGGTAACCGTAGCTGGGAGTTAATAGTTGCTTCCTAATCAGCTGCTGGGGCCAGCGGAGAGATGTTGCTGTACCTACTCAGTCAGCGCAGTAAAAGTTGTCACTCCAGTACACTTAGCAGGTGCCCCAGGTGTGCCACTGCCACCACATGGAGTGGGTGTTCTTCCTACGGGGCTTCTCTCAGGAGAGTCACTAACATCCCAACCCAGCACGTGAACAGTGTTGGAAGAGCTGAAGCGGTATGGAGGATATTCTGCTGCCTGTGATCACTTTAAAAATAAATAAGCCTGCTTAGCAGACAGATTTATTACCAGCCATGAGGGATTATGAAGCCGAGACACTTTGATTCATTAGAGCATTCAGAGAGTTTGTGTAAGTTCCTGGAAGCTGTCTGGGATGGTCTTCAGCCATCCTCTTACTGTTACCTGATGGTGCAGGGGAAAGTTGGAAAGCACTTGTGCTGAATTTGTTTTTTGCTACGTTTGGTTTTTGACAAGCTGTTTAAAGAACTGAGCATTCTGACTTGTGATGTGCTTAGCTGTCCTTCCAACTCAGCCAACATAGCCTCTTCTACTCTTTCCTCCCTCTCTGTAATATTTAATCAAGAGAGCCCTACCTTCCTTTCCCTGAGGCCAGCGTAATGCATCCTTCTGCATTTAGAAACCTTCTGCATGCGAACATGTCCTTTGTGCAGTGATGTTGTTTTAATTAGCCATGTGTCTCTTTTTGGCCAAAAATACATTAAATGACTGCGTACAGCTTTCCTGCAGCCAAAAGGCAGCACAATGTCCTTGGTGCCCAGCTGTGGGTGGTGGGAGAGCTGTGTACATGGAGCAGGCAGGGGAAGGGAAGCAAAGCTTGGGGAGGAGAGAGGAGTGAGGAGAAAACAACACTGGGTGACCCTGGAGATTGGCAGGGAGGCAAAGGAGGTCTGCCTAAAACAGGTCAAAAAGCTTGGCATGAGACATCCTCTTTGTAATGACCAACATGTTGTGGAAAAGAGCTAATTAAAGATGATGATTTTAGGCCAAATCTATTAGGACAATAATCTGCCCAAGACCATAACATACGAGGCAGCAATTGAATGCTAACATAACTATCCTTAGCTTCAGCAAGATACAAGTCTGTCCCAGGTGTTCACCTAATCCTATATTCAAAGTGCTCGTTAGATAACATGCTTATTCATCTTTTAGTCTTTGTCTCCTTAAAATCGTATCCAGTATTTTCCATCAGAGTGTCTGTCCATTCAAAAAGAGCTGGCTTAGAGACCTCTGAAGTTAACACTTCTCAGAAGCTCCTGTGATGTTCAGTGAATTTTCTTTTCATTAGAGACTTAATCCTCTTTATTTCATAGCATTAAAATAGGAATTTTACTGAATGTTCCTTAAATCCCTAGTCATGTAAATATTACTGATAGTAAAAAAACGTGCTGTTAATAAATGGTCCTTGTCATGTCTAGATCAAGCTGTTGAATATGTTGTATACCAGTACTGGCTGAATCATTGCCCATGGCCAAGCGATGCCTAGGCTTGGGTTCTGCAGTGCCTAGGCTTGGGTTCTGCAGCGGCTCATCTTCAGCTTTATTACTACCTGACGGTGCATGTTAAGGAGGCAACAAGCCACAGTTTGTGGCATTTGCATTTTGAAGGTGTTAGCACTATGGTCTGCAGATGAGTAAAATGTGGGCTCCCTCTCCTCTTGGTGAGGAGTGAAACACTCCGTAAGATGCTCCCTGAACATCAGAATGAGGCTGGAAAGCAGAGGAGACATCTCCTCTGGCTTTCAGTTCTGCCATAAGGAAAATGAACATAATCGTGACCCTAACTGTCTTGTAATTTTTATTAGCTCTCTTTGGCTTGCAGCAATGACCCTGTGAATAATGCATGCTGCTAGATGGCTTTCCTTAGGAAAGAAGGCTTATGCAATCATATTGTCTGCCACTACTTGCTTTCTCCTTATCCCATAATAATTCAGGAACCAGCTGGCCAATTTTAACCAAATTTGACAGAGGGAAAGA
>NW_010427412.1:85641-100900 GCF_000710305.1 Buceros rhinoceros silvestris | reverse complement strand
GTGGATCGTGTATGGAAAAGATCTCCTTGTAGCGGCTTTGCTCAGGAACTTCAGCTCAGTTCTGAGTACAGGTTTGAGGTGCTGCTTGGGTACTCAAGTCCAAGAAACACATTCATGGAAAATCAGTTTTCACTGCTTCTGCTGCTCATGCAGTGACCTGTTTCTTCACAGATCGCTCGGGGTGAGCCCCAGAAGTCATGCTCCAAGCCTGTAGAAGAGAAAGTCACAGAGAGCTGCCAGCAAATTTGCCAGTGCAGGCCACCTCCACCATTACCACCGCCTCCTCCACCTCCACCACCTCCGAGATTGCTAGTGGTGCCAAGTAAGTAGCCTCTGGTATGGCTGTGGAGTGCTGGGGGGAGGTGAAGCCATGGGGATGCCTGGACTAACAGAAGGAGAAAGGAGGTGGGAAAGGGCACAGCTCGCTCATTTGTCATTTTCCGCTTAGCAAATGATGGAAAAAATATTCTCAGTAGAGATGAAGATCAGTTTTTTTGATCAATGGATAATGCTTGGCTTTTGGAGGAAAGCCAGAGAAATTCCCTCCTTTCATTGTATTATACATTGTTCCCTAGCTTTAAATGGTTCCCTGACGCCCTAGCTCTGCAAAATGCTTTCCTATGGAGACAGTGCTGTGCTTCCCCTTATGCTACATGGCCTCCTGTTTTCCCAGCTGTGTACCTTGAAGGTCTGGGTGGTCCAAGGAAAATTAATTTATAACCAGGCAAAAATGCAAATACTCTGCCTAGACCATCCTGCAGGTTTGACTGTCTTCAAGACACCAGAGCTCTGCTGGATTACAGTATATCTATACACAGTATATACATAGCAGTGACTCAGGCTCACTGGTTTTAAATTGCTTACAACTGTAACAAAAGTGGCAAGAGTCAATGGCAAGTGAGCACTTTTCCCGTTAATGCATACAGGCTAAGACTCATCTATTTCACTTCATACAAATCAGTGCTCCCAACTCCTATCCAGCCTATCTGAGCTTCTCCTAATTTTCAGCTATGCACCCCTACGTCTGGCACACCCTGTGCCTGCAGTTCCCGCTGGCTAGCTCTGCCAGCTTCCTTCCACATCAGTATTTCTGTGATGCCTGACCACAGATCCTTTCTGGAGAGCGATGGCTGTCAGAGGTCCCCAGACAGGCAGTCTCTCCACAGTGGGATAGAACTTGCCAGCATTCCCTGCACTGGCTGGGTGCAGGAACATGAGCTGGACCTTTTGCAGACACTTTTAGGTCCCATGTGTTTGATATTCCAGCAAATCTCCTTAATGCTTCTATGTTTTCACAAATTTGTTTCTCCCTAAAAGACTGCCTATTAATTCTTCTCCCTGCTTAGATAAACTCCCCTGGGAACAGTGTTGCAAAGTATATCTAGTATCCTTCTCAGCGCTTCCCCCAAGGGAGAAGAAATCATTAAGTAGCATAATTTGGCTGTTTGTCTATATCAGTGCCATCCCCAGTTGTGCAGAAGACATGAGGAAGGGCCCTGCACAGCTTTTAGCCAGGCAGAGGACTGGCAGAATTTTACATTGTGTTTTCTGCCAGAAATTTAAGGCAAAGGCAGGAAACACAACAACAGTGAAACACGAGGGAAAGGAAGTACAAAGGCAGCTTGGAAAGCAGAGATAAAGGGTTTTTATAGCAGGAAAAAGCTCTTTCAATGTTCAGGAAAGTGTCATGGACAGTAATATCGAAAATTCTCTCGATCTTTGTCTCACAGTCAGAGAATAAAGTACTTTGCCACGTTGTTTTCTTGTGCCTGGGGTACCCAGTTGCCCTGAGGGAGCTGCTCTTGCCCAGAGCAGATGTGGCAGAGTAGTGCTGGCACAGGGATGAGCCCTGCTGCTCAGCTGCACCAGGAGGAGAGCGCCACTGTCAGGCTGCTTCCCCTCCCCAGACTGCCATCAGGCACCTGGTCTGAGTGCGTGGATTTGTCTCCCATGAAGTGGGAAGGAAATCATGTCAGAAAAAAAGAAATCTGTCACACATTGCAAAATCACACAAGAGAAATCAAATGGGCCTGTGACTGGGATAGCCTGATGCTTACTGAGGCTGGATTGCCGTTTCTAAAAATGAGCTATATAAATTCAGGTAACTAATATTTAACCAAGTTGTTTCATTTCAAATGCAGTAAAAAAAAACATATTACGCATTCCTTCCACCAGTAAGCTTTAGAGTAGCAATCAAGTGCTCATCTTGAAAGATGCTTTCATTATTGTCAGCTGCCTAGGCACTGTGATTTAGCCCATGTGTACAGCAATCTCCATCCTTGTGAGAATGAAAGCGCCTCATGGTTAAATATTGATGTTATAGACACCACTTTTAAACGGCATCCAGAGGAGAGGGCACCAAAGGTACAAGACAAGCTATTGTTAAGTAGTTGATGCTAGACTTGCACACTGCACTTTTTAAGTGATTAAAGTTAAGTACTGGAAAGACCTCTGCAAAAAAGCAGCAGCCCAGAAGCTGCAAGTTTTTTACCTTTACAAGGTACAGTGTCTGCCCCATGAGGCACTTCATAAAGATGCTGGCATTGCTCTCAGAGCTTTGTGAGCCAGAAAAGGCTGCAGCCTGCTAGGCAGTGTGCTTAGAAGTTTTTTTTGCAATCAAACTGAACATTGATGGAGGTTAAGATCGTCTCTACATCCTTCTAAAACAGCTGTCGTGGTTTGGATGTGATGATTAAAACCAACAGATAAAAAATTCCAGCCCAGCCAGTTACTACAGACACTGACAGCTCAGTCATCTCCTAAATGAAGACATCTAGTGCTCTACAGCATGTCCTGTCTGGTCTCTAGCTGCTGCTGTGGAAAAGCAGGGGACCCTCTCTGTCAATTCCACCTGAATGTTTTGCAAACCCTACTTGGATGTATGTGATGGCACTGGGTAACTGTTTGTGAGCAGCTGTATCACTCCCTGAAAGGTTTTTATTGTGCTGAAGGCCAGCTGAGGACTTTCAGGAACACTTACAGAGCGTTTAGTGTCTCTTTAGACATTTTGGTATTGACAGGTTGATCCAGCAACAAATCATTAGCTCTGCTTCCTGCAAATAGATGTATACAAAATCTGTTAAATGCTGTGAATTCCAGAATTCACATATAGTAACTAGTAAATGTTTTTACTCTGAGGGACAATAAGCTAATGCCTTCCACAGAAAATGAGTGGAATTTCTCGTTTTACACAATTTAGCCGTCAGTCTAAATATATGAGCAGCAGTAGAAACACCAACTTTCCAGGCTTCAGGAGAGATCTCACTGCTCTAGTGATGTATTTACAACAGGAATGTGTGGGGTGTGTTTCAGTGTTCCCTGAGGAGGCATATAATTCATTCCACAGTATGAATACAGGAAATTAAATTAGATCATGTGGCCCATATACTTCCCAATATGGACAAAGTTATGGACAGGTGAATTCAGAGAATGCCTCTGCCACCAGAACTCCAGGCCCCAGGGAGTAAAACCTAGACTGCTTTTGTCCTCCTTCAGCCATGACCCTCGGCCTCCTTTTCCAATGCTTCTAACTCTTCCACACAGACCTCTGGCGTTTCCAATGTCCCGTCCAACCCCTGTTCTTGCCCTCACTGCATCCACTCTGCAGCTGTCGTGGGACATTCCCTCGTGGCAGTATATCCACTAAAGGGAGGACTCCTTGTCTGCCCCAGTGGATCGCTCTGCTTTACAGTACTTAAATGAAGGCCAGGATCAGCCACGCTGGTCCCCATCGTTGCTGGGTCTCTCAGTATTGCTAGTTTAGCCTTGTCCCTTTCTCTAAAATGGGACATGTGGAGCATTTCAGTTTTGAGTTTCCTGAGCTTCATTCCAAATGCAATTTGTTGGTGTCTCACTAAGACACTGCTATCTTCATTGGTTACAGACGTGTGCCTTACTGGGGGTCTTCAAGGAGAGGGACTACAACCCATGTTAGAATTAACTAGGATGGTTGGGACTGTGTGACAAAGTGGTGGGGACTGTCAGGAGACATGGTCGCTGAGCCAGCTGTGTTTCCTCCAGATGGTCTGTCATATTGATGTTTCCGCAGTAACTCTCCTTATGCAAGCATCAGCCTGCTCTTTAACCCGTGACTAGAAAACTGCTCATTGATGAAGTGAAGGGAAAGCTCATGAGGCTCTGAGAGGCCTAAGGCCAACTCAGCTTAGATGCTGACAGCAAAGGAAGGAGGAACTTTCAATGAAATTGAGTGTGTTCCCTAGGTGTGGCTATGATGACCTCAGGGAGATAGAGATGCTCAGAACCTGGCTTTTAATTAACTGTTTCTTTTTTCCTCCTTCTGATTTCCTCCTTGTCTCTGGATTTCAATCAGGATTAAGGCAAGGTGGATGGAGTACTTGTTTAGGCAGCATTTCTAACCCGGCTTCACAGACCCATGAGATTAAGCTAGTTCAAATCATGTCGACCCTTCAGAATCTAAAATATTGCTGTTGTCAACCCTTAAATGCTTTGTGAGCACGCAGGTTTCTGCAGGGGCATTGCAAAGAAGAAAAGACTTTATTTGGAAATAGAAGCAAGGCTTTCAAAACGGGCAAGTGTTAAAGCTAGACATACACTGCAATCGGTATGAGTTTTAACCTCTGTGAGGTCTGAGGAAAAAACATTTCAGAATCAGCTTCTTCAAAATGGTACAAGGAAGAGAAAGTATGTTCAGCATGAGCTTCTTACTTGCTGGTCTCTGCTCCACCCATCTTCCGTATTGGGTGGAGGAGTCCGTGGTACTGCCGTCCCCTCTCTGGATGATGGAAGTGTTCAGCCAAACATCGCTTCAGTCAAAATTTAGAGAAGGAGACTTAAATAAAAGCTTTTATCTGAGATCAGTACAAGATGTATTAGCACAGCTGAGTCTGGATACATGAATCAACCTCTGACTCATGGGACACTTGCACATAGGCACACGGTGAGGTCTTCACAGCTTCTGACCTGAGTGAAGGTTTGGGCTGAGCTATCAGTTGAGATAAAGCCAATCAAGTGAGTGCAAAGCCAAAGTGAATGACATCACTGCAGAGGACTCTAATCTCCTGGCTGTAATTGTATGATTTTGTTTTCAAGGTGAAATCTTTATCTTTGGAGATAGTGCATCTAATTAACTAAATATTTGGGCTGGTGAAAATGCCAGAGTAAAAATTACCAACTGCAGGAAGAGGGCAACTTTTTGGCAATTACATGAGCAGAGATCTATAGTTTAATTTCAGAGAGTGTGCTGGGTCCCTTCAGTGGAAGTAGGAAAGCTAAGGACGTTCAGATCTTTTAGATGGACACAATGTATGTATATAGGCAGCAGTCTGAAATACAGGAACAGTCTGGAACTTCTTAAACTTTGAAAGGGTTTTAAAGCAACCAAAATTTGCAGATTTGGCTTGGTGACTGTTAACAACGTAGCCTTTCACAGCAGGAACTTGTTATAGAAATAAAACCCATATCACTCTGGGACATAAAATAACAAAAAAATGCTTTTTCCTAAGGCTTTTCTACAACCTAAATCCTGGTGGTAGAATGGACAGAGTGACCCAGTGTGGCTCCAGAGAATGAGCTTGAGCCTCATGCTGAGCATTATCTTTACACAGCCGTTCAAGTAGGAGACCTGCATGTAGTCCTGACACTCACCACATCACTTCTTGTACTGCATGGGTATCTATGTTAATGTGCTTGCCTACATAACGCCTAAAGGACTTTTGTCCTTGGCAGAGGCCTGTAATTGTCCCCCAGGAGTTGAGAGGAGGTTATGATTGCAGACTGAATTGAAATCCTCCTGAAGGCCACCCCGTGTTTTCAAACACGAGGTGCGAAAGAATTTGCTTTGGTGGGCAGTTTGGTGTACCTGCTGCAGTATGGGTTGAGTGTCTCAGAGAGCTCTGACTTTAAGTTTCCCTTTGGGGAAAAAGAAGAAAAAAGGCCTTTTGTCCCGTGAATGCTTTGCACCTTTCCAAAGAGCTGCTGCAAATGCAGTTTTGACCCTAAGGGCTCAGCTGGCAGGACCAGCCTTTATCTACCACCATTCTACCAGAAGGACGGGTTCTTCTTCAAGTACTTTTGAGATATTTGGGCACACTTAAGGAGTCTTGGATTGACTTATCCCAAGTGCTGATGCACAAAGGGATTGTTAGCAAACAGATGGTGTTGTTTTTGTTTTATAATATGGGGAAAATGTTTTGCTCTGTGCTTCATACCAGATAGCAACTACCAAAACTAGTAGTGGAAGAGAACTACAGTAGCACCGAAATGGCAGGGGACACATCGTCTCCTACAACAAGACATTTATGGTAATGACAGCTACTGTGAGAGAGTATTGTTTTACTACAAGTCTGGTCTAGAGTGATTTTTTTAAATGCAAACAGAATGCTGAAACAGGGGAGCCCTGTTTCACAAGTAACACAGCTGTCAAACTGTGAATTACAGTCTTGTGTGAGAGCATTGTTGATAATTTACGAAGCAAAACCAAAAGTCTTGTCTTCTCCCACATACACTTCATTTGACTGGAGGATTGTGAGTCTAAGAACTCGCAGTAGAATTTTTTAGGCTTTCAAATCTAGATGTAAACCCAGCCCCATAGCCTGGAGTCGCAGATGATGGCATGTGCAGAGTCTAGTCCATGTCCCCGTTGTGTTGTTTTCACATGACAGACACTGCTTTCTCTGTTAGCACAGTGTACCAAATCATTAAGCATCCAAGATGGGATTTCGGCAGAATTCACCCACCTTATTCAGAATGCAGTTATTAGATTTCCTGCCTCGAACTGCAGGCATCTCTGATTTTATCACCAAAGATGTAAAGACTTCAAAATCCTGATAATTTTTGCATTTAGTACAGTATTTATGGTGCGGGAATAAATGTTGCAAGTCCTCACCCCCCAGTCGAAAAGAGAAAATTAGGGTGAGGAGATTTCTTAAGCAACAACCAAATATGAGGTTTGAAGCATTTTGGACATCTGGTATATTATATTGAGTCTGAAAACTTGAATTAGTGACTAGAAAGCAGGCAAGACTGGAAAGGTTCGTGCCAATACTTTCATGATAGTATTCTGCTGTCACTCATGCACCTAGCGTCCCTTATATTGGGCTGTTGTAAACTCTGTCTATCTTTGTAAAACACTGGTTAGTGCAGACTGTCAGTCACAGCTTCCATCACATTCCCAGTTCAGAGTTTTTCACCAAAATAAATTCTGAAATTTCAAGTCTAGTTTATATTTAGGCAAGTGATGAATGTTCCCCATCATCTGGGACCTTGCAGGTTTGTTTTGAATTTTTCATGCAGTAATAAATCCATATTATGGAAAAATCCACTCTCTTGAAAATGCACTCGCTCATACATCTTGAAGTATTTAAAAGTAAAAGCCTCAGGCCAGATTTTGCGGAGCAGAAATCAGTGGAAGTTCTGTAATCTATAGATTAAAAGCATTGTCTAATTTTGAGAAATGAAGCATCAGATATTAAACTGATGCTGCAGTACAGTCCTTTCTACTCTGAGATGCATACTCCAACAGCTTGGTTATTTTTTTTTTATTTGTTTAAGCAAAAGGACTTGGCTAGGCTGCAGACATTACTTCCCTGTATGGATGGCAGTCCATTTGTACATGCCTACCATTTCACTGATTAAGAAGATAACAAATCTTCAGTGAAGTTACTGATGAGTCAGTGAGTCAGGCTGCTGATTTACAAGTAATTGCGGGTTCCCCTGCCCCTGGCAGAAGGAGTTGTGCCTCATCTTGACAAGTCAGAAGTAAATTCTTAATTGGCACAAGCTGTTCTAGCAGGGAGGGCTAAGCAGCTGACCTTGCTAAAGCAATCCCACAGAACTTACAGAAATGTAAGTTCTTGTAAAGGTTTTGTGCATTGTCTTTGTTGTAAACGTGGTCTAAAGGTGTTGCACTGGCTGTGTAATTGCAACTCACAGGTAATTTCTAAGTTGGCATGGCAGACCAAGGAAGCAGCGGTCTGGACATTTGGGATGTTATCCCAAAGCGAGTACGCAGTGTCCGTTAATACAGTATAAACTTAGGTTAATAACTGATGCCACTAACGAAAATGAATAATTGTGCAGGTTAATTTAGTACTTCCACTAGTAAATCATATCGCATTGTAACCACATGTATACAGTAACAAATCGTGAATTTCTAGTTGTCATTAAAATGAATCATTTTATAGTTTTGAAGTGTCTTTTAAATGGAGCTCGTATTTCATCAGTTCATTGGTTAGAAATATTTTACACAAGAATCTGTTCCTTGAGAAATGCTGCTGTTAAACTGGGCTTTTACCAATGGAGCAGATTCTGTTGAATCATCAGTGGACATTCTCCTTTCCATTTGGAAGCAGTGCATAATCTTATTTCGTAGTCACTCTAAAAAGAAAGGAGTATCAGTTCAGCAAAGGGAGAGTTTGGTTTAACCCTTGGTGTGATTTGGCAAGCTGCAGGTGCTCAACCTCAGCTTTACAGGGCATCACTCTGCAGCAGTGGCTGCCTAGTACAGTAGGCTTCAGTAGGGAGGGATGGTGAGCAGCATCCCTGCAAAAGCTCACCTGCCTGTGCAGGTCCAGACTGCTGTGCAGATAGCAACCAGTAGCCATTTTGCTTGCTTTTGGCCTACACCTTGTCTTTTAGCTTTCAGAGAGATAGAAACGTACACTGAGTGGTGACTGAGGACTTTGTGTTGGGTGTTTGGCATGCCGCAGTTAATGCGATGTAATTGCCATTTTAAGTATTTTATGTCTTAAGGACACTGCATGAAAATTTATCCGTTTGTAAGTGTAGTTTCATTTTTATTAGAATTAAGTTTTCCCCTGGTTTTGGAAGGTATTTCACACTTCAGTTCCATTTAACTCTGGGTAGGTCATCGATTTTATTTCCCTTAAGTTGAACCTGATTACAATTTGGAAAAGGAACTAGAGTGCACTAGGTACGAGACATATTAATTGGTCTCCTCAGGGACACTTTTAAGTAATAGCTGTAGCCCTTACTTTCAGCAATAACTGAGCCATTTGGAAGGATAAAAGGAATAAACTGTGTAATATCAAACAGGAGTATTATGGTTATATAGATGCCATTTACTAACAGAAGTATCTGCTGCATAGTCAGCTGCCTATTCCCTAAAATTCAGACACAGGGATTGCTCTCTTTGTAAAATGAATTCTTACTTACCAAACTGTAGTGTATTACAGTCACTCTGTCCGTATAGTGCCTGAATGCCCAACAGGCAAACCATTACTTTTTCAGAGATGGATTCAAACCAGTGCCTTAGCAACTGCTGCTACTAGCACAATAGGAAAATATTCCAAGTATTTCCAAATCTTCCTCCACATGTTTCAGGAAATTCAGTCTGCAGTTGGCTGAAGCTGGTTTTGTATTTGCCTTCCCTGAAGGCAAATGTGAGGCTTGTCCAATCTTTGCTGTTATCTGGAGGCTCCTGAGCTCTTTATAAAGCTGCTAAGGATCTAAAAGATAATCTAAAAGATAATATCTAAGAGATAATATATTAATCATACCAGCAGCACTGAATTTTACTCACAGTTCATAGCCTGTGACTTCGATGGCACTACTCATGTGAATACTGTTCGGCCTGAAGAAGTTGTGCAGATTTGGACCTTGACTCTATCTACGTAAAGAACCAAGAAAATCTGTCATCTTTCTGTGGGATTGACTCTGCCCGCCCTGAGGTATCTTATTAATCGTTTGCTGGTGAAAGACTGGTCGTCAATGTAGGAGCTTAGTTTTCAAAAAACTTGATGGTGATGTGCTGTGACTCCCACAAAGGAGGCATCTTACCCAGCCTGCGGGGAACGGCAAAAAGAGAATACAGGGTGCTGCTTATCCCTCTGCCACTGGCCTGCTGGGAGACCCCAAGAGAGTCAACTATCCTGTCAGCCACTAGAAGTTACCATGTCTAAAATATATATTTTTTCACCTCTGTAAACTTTGGATTTAAGGCTCAGGGATGCCAGGCGCTGAAGATCGTTACTATGTTTAGACTCAAAAGTGAAAAGTAATTGCTATAGAACTGATCAGCTATGTCCTGTTGTTCCACTCATCGAAGAGGAAGCTGCACCACTACACAGCAAGGGGGATAACGGATTCTCCGTGCTGGGAGCAAGAGCCAGAGCCTATGGCCGGATCGTCACCACATAGTAATGAAAGACAAGAGGCAGCCTGAGGGGCAGGACAAGAACCCATGGTGCAAAACAGCGCTATGTCATGGCTTATTTCTCCTCTGCCAACAATGATACATCTTTAACAAAACTGACAAAGGAGCACGTATCAGCAGATACGGAAATAACAGCCTGGGAGGGCTATCGCTACGGGTACTTAGTGTCCATAGAGCTGCCACTGCCACAGTACCATAACAGCTTCAGCTGTACCTGCCTTCACGGCAGCTGTTGGAATATAGATTTCATCCGGGCGTGCCCAAGACTTAGTAAAAGCAAGGGCTAGATTTTTAAGGGCTTGTTTTTAAGAGCTTTTATCACCTAAAAATGCAGATAGGTGGTGAATGAGCTCTGCAAACTGCCAAACTCCCAGCGAGTGTCCTGTTCTGGAAAGGACAGATGCTTTCTTTGTGCTGTTTACTAAGCACTTTCTCGCTGTTGATCTGAGGTGAGTGGTGTCCAGCAGGTCACAAGGGAGGACGCAGGGAGGACGAGGCCAGTTTTGTACTCATGTCTTTGCTCCTTGGCAATCAGTTCTTCATGAGATGCCCTCTGCAGCTGCACCACCCCTTGCAGGAGCCTGTCTCTCCCTGAAATACCTGGGAGCTAGTGATGAGCCCATCTTCTGCCCTAAAGCAACCCCTGAAATAGCCTGAAAGAAAGTCAACTTGACTAGGGGAGACAACTGTCCAGAAGACTCTTCGTCTTCATACTGATCTTACTGCAGTGGATCTGAAAGGTGATGCTGACTATGTGATGGAGGAGGAGAGCTCTGGAAAATTCATCTCCTGTCCCCAGTGAATTCCAGTTTGGAAGTGACCCCTTACTTCTTGCACTGGTCACTACTTTTGTCTGATGTCAGATGCCTCAGGGCCCAGTGCCGTAAGCCTGCAAGCAAAGGTAGCCCTTTTCCCAAGAAGCTTGAAGAAGTCTCCCCATATTTGATTTATAGCAGCAAACCTCCTCCTGCCTGTGCTGAAGTTGCTCACACCGGTACTGAGCTCCGTGAATCTCAGGAGGCAGGGGACCCACCACAGCAAACACCAAAACAGAAGCTTCTGATTTTTTTCAACCTTGTTATGAGATGCAACAGGGAAGCCAGAACTTCACACAGTGGGGCAGCTCCTCGGAGAAGTGGCCACAGGACAGGCAGACACGGGGCACGCTGGCAGGGGATGGGCTGCAGTACTCGCTTGGTCTGCAAGGCTGACTACAGCCTGTCATGGGTGTTAAGTTCATCCTTAAAATGCATTGGGAGTTCACTCCCCTCTGTGTATCATACTCGTTGTTAGATCCTCTCTAGGAAAGCTGTTCCAGCCAAAGTAGAGTGGGGGAGGGACATATACAGATGTCTGTGGGTACGTATGTGTGTGTGTGTGTGTGTGCGCGCGTGCTTGTTCAGTACTGATGGAAAGATGCTAATAGGCTTTCGGTGTCAGAGTGCTGGAATGGCAAAGACAGACTTAGCATGAAGGTTCCGTGTTTTCATGCCGCTTCTCCAGAAGGCTTTTTTCACTGCTGTGATGTGACATAGTCCTGCAGTTTGCTGGGGCAAGCAGATGATCCTTAGCGCCTATTTTTCCCCGCTGAAGAATAGCCAGTGATCAACAGTACGTGTTGCTCACCACTGGAGAGTCAGACTGTGTGTTTGTGCAATGAAGTGGATGGTACTGTGCTGGCACATCTCCGTGCCTCTCAGTGGTGCCTCTGTTCAAAAGAACTGAGAATGACTGTCCCCAGGTCAGTGCTGTGCTGCTGTTGTTCTACCACAGACCGTGACCTCCCTGCTGTGTTTGTTTCAGTAGGTATTGCTGGAAAAGTCAAGGCAATACTTCTAATTCTTGTGGAAATGTAGATGAAATACTTATAAATTTACCTATTTATCCTAATAGAGAATTGGAAAGGAATAACAGTGCTGGCATGCAGACTTACGTTGCACGTTTTATCCCTACATCTTGCAACAGTTTGGAAAGCTGTGGCTAATGTCCCCATCCTGGAAAAGAAGCAGAGGCTGGGGGTGAAGATCTTTCCAAAATCACGCAACAAGCAAGGGGGAGAACTAAGGCTGGAACCCACATCCTGAGAGGAATTTCGGTTTTCTATCCACAGTGACTCTCTGCCTAAGTAAACAGAGGATAAAACCTGTGTCATTAAAGTTAAGGTGGTATACCTACATACCGAAGTTAAAGCATCCTGTTTTTCTGAGTGCTTAGAACCTCTGGAGATCAGATCACCCTCTACAATAAATTCCAGGCTGCTAATTCAACAGCAAATTTTCGGTCACTTGTGACCTGTTTCTTACAGAAACCAGATACCCACTAATCTGATCAATGACTCCTGCATTTTGGAAAACAGACCGTCAACTATGTTAGGGTTTGCTTGGGCGTAGGGTCTCATGGGGAGGCAGCACTTAGGATTATCTGAGAGTGTCACTGGGACTATCTTTGTGCTGCCCATCCTGGCAGAGAGCAGGAAAATGTGATGGTGACCGTGAGGCTTTCCAGAATGACTATTACTGCGAGGAGGAGGCTGCCTTGCAAGGCACAGGCTTCAATTCTCATTTGCTCGGGACGGAAACCGATAGCGTGTGATTTAATCAACATAAAACAATTCAGTCTTTTTTGCTGAGGGAGAATCAGATGGCAAGGGAGAAACAGCATTGCATTGGGAGACCACTGGTTAGGAAAACATGTGACAAAGTCAGATCAGAGGGCAGTGGCTGACGTGAGTGTCCATTGTAAAGATAAATGCCAGAGCTGAGTGTTAACACAGAAACTAGCTGTGATGTAATCTCCTTAAAAGCCTTTTTTCCACAAGGCCTTTAAAATGCTACTGCTTCTCCAGATCATGCTTTAGAGAACAGACTCTCCCTCTGTGCTCACTAACCCTGTTCTACTCCAAAAGACCTTGACAGCTGAAACCATGTTTTGCTCCTATTTATGGGGTCATACCTCAGTTCTGGCAGGTCCCATCAGCTTCACCAACAACCTAATAGGATTAAGGCTGGCAGATCTGGCCCTCAGCCTGTCGATTGTTTGGACCACAGACTTTCCTTCCTTACTTTTTTTGATAGATTGCTCTGCTGTATGTATGATCATCCTCCCATAAGCATGTAAGACTCTGAACTAAAATACTAGTTTTCCTCTGCAACCGTGCAAAACTAATAAAAGTTATTCCACAAGCTTAGCATCAGCCATTTCTGGGCACCTTATGGGATCCCACCTTCTTTCTGTCCATGGGACTCGGTTGCACGGAGCTCCAGGGCACAACATCAGCATGCTGGCTTGGGGCAGCAATCTGGTGGCTGCTCAGGAAGTCAATGAAGGAGTTTGCTGCTTCCACCCCTGTAATGTATTTGTAGTCAAATCCAGAGTTTGCACCTACTCCCAAGCAGCAGGCAACACAATCCAGAGCGTAGAACTGGCCAGGAGACAAAAGACATTTTTTTCCTGGCTTTTTCACTGACCTGCAGTGATGACTTTGCGCAAGCTGCTTCCTCACAGCATGCTTCACTTATGCCTGGGCAACCAGTACGTTCACCTGCTATTATTTTGGTCCTAATGTTATGTTCATTTTCTAAAGGACTCTCAACTCTGTCAGGGGAAAGCAGCTGTGCAAGACTTACCAAGACAGCACAGCAACATGGGGCTTTAGGGAAATCTGCCACAAAACCCAAACCTAAATGCATGCAGGTTCAAGAACCTCTAAAGCTTAGGTGTTAAGCGCTGCTTTTAAAACTCCCCCAACCTGCTCCTCTTTTTTTCACTGGCTGATAGATCACGGGGTGTCGGTCTCTTCCTCCATGTTACTAATGACAGGATGAGAGGAAACGGCCTAAAGTTGCACCAGGGGAGATCTAGGTTAGATATCAGGAAAAACTTCTTTACAGAGAGGGTTGTGAAGCACAGGAACAGGCTGTCCAGGGAGGTGGTGGAGTCCCCGTCCTTGGAAGTGTTTCAAAGCCGTGTAGATGTGGTGCTGAGGGACATGGTTTAGGGACCCTGGCAGTGCAGGGTGAACAGTTGGACTCGATGATCTTAAAAGTCTCTTCCAACCAGATGATTCTGTGATTCTGTGTGATTCTGTGAATCTGTATCCAAGCTAGGTTTTTTTCACTGGTGGTTCCAGTTCTATTTCTTGCAATAAGCCATGCATTCCTTTAGCGCCCATAACTTTCAGAAAACTCCCGCAGAACTGCCCCTTTCTTCCACCTCCTGCATACTCCAGTCTCCAAAAGTAACCACAAAACAGAGTATGTTTCTTGTTTCAGAAGGGAATTATTTTTAGAAAGGGGAGAAAACTTAGGAGATGAGGGAACCAAGAGTGTAGAATAACAGCATCTACAGTGTAAAAGCTGCTAGGGAGGGAATTTCTCCAGCATCATCCCACACATATTTTTATTACAGCAGAAGTTTCCGATGCGTAGTGATTGCTGTATCCCCCTTAAAAGTGTAGTAGGAACATATGCACAGAGCAGCTGCATGATATAAACTCGTCTGCAACATAATGCGATAAACAGAAGTATCATCTGCTACAGGAATAGCTGATTTCCACCAGTGTTATTTAACCTAGCTACTCCAGGGAGGCAGTAAATCACTTTCTGCTGAGCACACCACTATTGCCTGGTAGCAGTGGCTTACCTGACTGGCTCATGGCACTCTGCCAATGGCCCTAAGTTTACACGCAACAGGAAGGGCACAGATCTATAAGGAAGTAAAAGAAAGAAATCAACATAAATTGGGGGGGAGGGGGGGGGGAAGCATCAATATTTGCTCCAAAATTAGGTGAATCCTGTTTTCTTTAAGCCAATTTATTGCACATTATGTACAGTTACAGTCATGCTCTGGAGGTGCGGGTGGTGGGGTAGCATATTGCTAGTCTAAAGCAGTTCTTTGGTCTCTAGTTGCTGGTTAGTGTCTTCCTCCTGTTCCTTCCTGCCTGTTCTCTGTAGCAGGATCCAGGGAACAGGTCCAGCAGAGCAGCTTTCTGGGTCACTGCTCTTCGGAGACTGTGATAATCCAAATCCTTTCCATCATGTTTGGATTTACTGGAGATGAACTTGCCCCAAGTGAATTTCAGCTGTTATGGAAGCTGTCACCCATTCC
>NW_010427412.1:47755-85493 GCF_000710305.1 Buceros rhinoceros silvestris | reverse complement strand
TGTTCCTTTGAGTTAATTATGGCTGTTAATAGATCTGGCTTTCTGTGCTGCCCATCCTGCACCCTTTTCCCCCTGACTCTCTAAACGTGTAACAGTGTCCGTCCCTTTGAGGAAAACAGCCTTAGGAACCCATGGTGCTGTGGGGATCTTGTATTTTATTGTAAGTGCTGGATTTAATCCCTTTGGCACTGCTTTACTCTTTGGAACTCTCCTGTGGAGCTTCCTTTGTTTCTGCTTCTTAGGGGGGGAATCAAGTGTGAAGCAGCAGCAGGGCTGGAGCTGCGTCCCAGCTGTTGTGCCTAGGAGCTGCAATGCCAAAACACCTCCTTGCCGGCCATTTAAACACTATAGAATCACAGAATGGTTTGGGTCGGAAGGAACGTTTAAAGCTCATGTATTCCCACATTCCTGCCATGGGCAAGGACATCTCTTACTAGATCAGGTTGTTCAAAGCCTGATGGAGCCTGGCCTTGAACACTTTCAAGGATGGGTCGTCCACAACTTCTCTGGGCAAATATGTACAAGCATACAGCAGTGCATGTGCCACCATCTTGCTTCTCTAAGGTGGTCTGCTCCCAGTATCTCCTCTGCATCATTTTGTACCTCCCAGAGGGCAGAGGCTGTAGCTGCCGTTGATGTGCCAGGAGGGGGGCAGTCTGTGCCCAAAGCCCTCCAGCCAGCAGCTAGATGGGTTTGGTTATCATCATGGCTTACCATGAGGCAGAGAAGTTGCCTCATTGCAGTTGTGGCCAAATCCATTGTATCTTTCTTCAAGGTTTAATCATGCATACACACCACTGGCAACAACTCCAGGGGCCGCTACCAGCTCATGTGGTTGAGGCTGGACATGCTCGAACTCCTTCTGTCTTGGATCCACCGTAGCTGAAATCTGGGAATTCCTCTACCTTCTCCTCCCTGAGTCTGCTCACACTCTTTGATCTGTGTTTGCTGCGCAGTCTGGAGGCAGTGCAGAGGAGGATTATGGCCTCTTTCAGGCTGTCTCTGAGTTGGTGGCCAGTCGGGGATGGGGCTGACCCAGCCCCCAGGGCTCCTGGTATCGGCATTGCCTTTGGCATTTGATGTGATGTGCTCCTGCATCTCCCCTTCAGCAGTTCAAGTGTGGCTGGGTGTGTTGTCTGCAGGCAACAACTGTGAAGGGAAGTTGACAAGGTGATTTTTTGGACCTGCCAGGGAGACAGCAAAGTGCATCCATTCATATCTTATAGCTCCTATATCTTTGAAATTAATAATTTCAGACACACACAGAGGTGTCCCAAATGTGAATGTTTGCTGTTCAGCTGATAAAAGAAATCTCAAGTGTGGGGAAGAGGAAGAAGAAAAAAAGGAGTTGGTAGAGTTTCTCACATATTCTGTCACCAACACTTACTAATAAATCCTGAGGAGCCACCCAGAATGCAAACATACTTAACAAAACTACTGGCAGCAGTTTCTTTTATATGGATGCATGTGTGTACCCCTTTATAGACACACATTATATATATCCTTTCTACATGTATAAGTGAGCGTTTATACACATACATACACACATACACGTGTATGTGTGTGCAGGTATGTATATACATATATGTATGCGTTTATATATTGTGTATGTGTATTGTATATACACACAAGCACCAGGGAGTTCCTCTCACAGCACACAGAAACCTGACATGGTTAGAGAAGCCTCTTCTTCATCTGTCAGTAGAAAAGGGAAATCCTTCCTTCTGTGAGCCTGTCTCTGCACCTGATCACCAGCCTGAGTGTTGCCTTCTGCAGGCGGCTGTGGTCACAACGTGAATGTGAGCTCATGTTTCCCTCCAGCTGTGCACAAGCCCCAGGGCCTGTGTGTCAGAACAGGCATGAAAGCCTGGCTTTCTGCCCTGGGAGGAGGCACAAAGACCCCCGTCTCCTGGTCAGCCTCCTTTCCCTCATCCTCCCAGGAAATTTTCCCCTCAAATCCAAGAGTACGGATGTTACTGTTCAAAGGGAATGTTTGCTTTGCCTATTCCTGAAATGCATTTTAGAATAACAGCTAAAGATCTGTATTTGTATCAAGATGTAGCAGTACCGCAAACTTAATTAGAAAGCTCTTTTGAAGGATTTTCCTGTGACAGCTGCCCCTCACTGTGAGCAGCCCTGGGTACACATAGCGTTCCCGCCACGTGGATTATCCAAACACATCTGTAGCAGTTCCTGCGTGACAAAACACAGCAAACAAAGAGGCAGCTCTTGAGCGGACCCTGAGTCATAGAGCTCTCCACATCACCCCAGGTTAGGGAGCGAAACCTGCACCCAGAAAGCCCACAGCCTCCAGGGCTCTGGGGACTGAGCTTCTCGGCAAAATTTGGAGCAGTGCTTATGAGTGTCATCATGCAAATGCTGGGACGAGGTCTTCAGCTGGCACCAGTCTCATGGCTCAGTGGAGTTCTATGAGGTTGCATCACTTGAGCTCTTGGCCCTTTTTTATTAGCTGTCTAAGGCTTCATTCTGACATACAATTAAGTTAATCAGCATTAAGTTAATCGGCACTCACTTTGGGGTGAATTTACACTGCTGTGCTGGGCTGTGAAGGGACTTATATGAAAGTAGACAAGAGACCTCAGGCTCAGCACTGAAATCAGCTTTCTCAAAAAAGATGTTTGCATGTGATGGAAACTCTCCTTGTTTCTCATCTTTCACACAACACAATGCTTATAGACTGTCTCAGCCTTGGTGTCTCTGTGTGTGTAACTGTTCCTTGGTAGGGATTCCCCTCCCAGATCTCAAATTATTTCACATTAATCAAGGGATTCATAGAACTCCTCTATTCCACAGCGGGGTGGCTGAGGCACCTGGCTGTGAAGAGACCAAAACTGGAACAGATTCAACATCCCTCTCCATTTTTAACTGGCCATGGAGTGTCCTGGGAGTCTTTCCACATACCTTGACATCTGAAATTTAAATCTCTGCACGTTTTCTGGGCCTGTTCCTGCATCTCAGTGTGATAATGACTGCAGGAACTAGTGACTTCTCTCTGTCTTGCAAATGGAGATGCCACTGTGCTAATTGTGTGAATATATCAAAATAATAAGGCAAATAAGAGTGAGGATAATACTAGAACCACAAACCCTGCCTTAGCCAGCGGAAACACATAGAGGTTGCTAGAAACACATTGCCTGCATCTCCAATTTCTTTTAAGTTCCAACCAAAACTAAAACACTTGAGACCCTTGGAATACGAGCCTGCCTATAGAATACAATCCAGTCTCACTTCCTAGCAGGCTAATTAAAAGTGCGAGGCTGATTCAGGCAGCCCTACAATAGCAAGAGGAGTGCTGCAGGCATAGAGATGGCAGGGTTTAGCCTGTTGTTAGTATACAGTATTAAAAACAGGCAAATGTCTCATGAGGATGATTATGCCAGCACTCTTGACCTTTCTGAAAGAACAGAAATAAAAGCAGGAGGAAAAACAATAATCAGTTTTGATTTATCTTGAAAGCACTCTTCCTTTTTCAGGCATGAAGTTACTGTTGTTGTAAAGGGGTGAGGGGGGTCACAGTCACCCTTCCATGTCCCGTCAGTGCACCCTCACCTGCTGCTTGGGACTGAGCCTGTAAGTGGATAGACACACTCAGACATCAGCCAGAGACACCTACCCCGACACTGCACGTGGGTGCACGGGTCACTGCCACCCTTAGCATTTGGCTTGGTTTTGGTTTGGTTTGGTTTGCTGTGGTTTGGTTTGCTTTGTTTTGTTTTGTTTAGCTTTGCTCTGTTGGGCTGGCTGCTGGGCAAGAGCCGGTGGAAAGGGATGTCCTGATGCAGGCTCCTTGCCTCAGTGTGGCTGCCAAGGGCTGCGCAGAGACACCGGCTCAGCCAGGCGTAACCCCCATGATGGAGCACTTACTCTCTCCCGACAGTCTTGGTGGTGTTAGCAATTAGCCAACAACCTGTATTGCGAGGGAAAGTAATAACCCTAGTCAAAATAAATGATGGGAGTACTAGATTTCCATAATCTGAGCTTTATAAAGTAAAGCTGTGACCACTAAAGATAACCTGAGGGCGTATCCAAGGATTCCAAGTCCTGTTTCTATATTCTGTCACAGGCAGTACAAGTATGTGTCACTTTTATAACATACACAAAAAGATTTAAGGCTTAAGCCAGAAGATTAAAACAGCTTCATCACTGGTTTTTGGGTTTGGTAGCTCAGGGCAATTTTGCTAGAAATAAATCAGAGCCTTCTTTGTAATTTTATGGAAACTACCTTTCCAGTGAGACAACCTCTATTTTTGTGCCTGGACATTGAGGGAAGCCCTCTGTAGCTAAACTAATCTCTCCTGGTATGCACGTTTCTGACTAGAGCCACATGTGTACCTGCTAACATTAGAACTGGAGCTGTCTCTTTATGCTGAGCCTTCAAAACAAATTTAGTCAAAGAAAACAAGTGTGTAAGATTTTTGTGGTGCTAAAATAGTTTGCTGTATGCCTTTGCTCTAAAAGGACTTTTGCGTTAATTCATTTTTGAAAAGTTGGATCCAGCCACCCACTGTAAGTCTAAATGGGTCTGTTTATTTATTGGATTTATTGAGACCTAGTGCTGTTGGGAATAGAAGGTGTTGGCCTTCTAAGAGTAAACCTAACCAGTATTTGGATTTCGTAAATTTTAAGGCCAAGAGGAAAAAGGCATTGTGCTCATGTGGGCTTTCCAGAGGCAGAGCATTTTTTTACTTAATTCTTACTCTGAATCTCATCTCTTTACCTGAATTTAGACTTCTTTTAGGAAAGATGAAATGTCTACTGTAAACTAATTTTTTCAGTGGAATACTCCACCAGAGCTGATAAACTGTTGTAATGGATAATTACCCTTAATAATTACCCCATTTCTGATCTAAATATGTGTAGTGTACACTTCTAGTGGAGTACATTCCTGAGTTATTTACAAACTCTACCAGTATCCATCACCCTAATTTTGGGAATGGGGGAGTTGCTCAGCAGTGACTTTCTGTTTATAGTTAGATTTTGAGACATACTAGTTCCCTGGCTTTTAACTGGATTCAAATGTGCCACACTTACCTGTGTAGCTTTATCAGAAGTTTTCTGTGTGTTTTGGCAGGATTCCCAGCCAAAACCAGTCCGTCGCATCCTTTCGGTACGGGGGAAAATGCCCCCCTTCTCAAACCGCGACAAGTTTCATAACCCCAGCATCATTTGGAATTAAGTCAAATGTCATACCAAAGCCTAAAGTTATCACACCAGCACTAATAAATCTATTTACCAAACCAGTAATCTCCTCAGCAAATATCTAGGTAGTTTGAGAAGATGCATTTTCCTAAACCTATGCTGTTTAGCATCAATTATTTATTTTAATATTTTGTTAATTGAATGAGATGATTATTTTGGCAGGATTTCTGTCAAGATGGCAGGCTGTGATTGTTAGCTCATCCTGCTTATCTTTAACTTGTCATCACTTTTTCTACGACTTTGCACCCAACAGTGTGTTCAATGTGTAGAAAGACACTTGAGGGCTTAGGAGAAAAAGCGTGTTTTCCCTGAGTTGCTTTGCACGGTGAAAATCACTTTCTCCATTCAGCTGATTCTGAGACCGGTGAAGTGCTGTCAGGAATGAGTCAAACCAATCACACTGTGGGCAGCTGAAGCCGCGTACGTGAGACCAGCAGCGGATGCTGAGGGAGCAAACACCATGGCCTGGCTGGCCAGGCCTCAGCTCTCGGTAGCCTGCGGTGATGGCAAAGGACAACCTGAGCCCAGGGAGGTCCTCCACCCCCCAGATGTACTGCTGCAGATGACAGCAGTACGTGGCTTCTTGTTTCTTTACATGGCAAGGAGAAAGGTGCGGTTTGGTTCTGAACCCATACACCTTTGGGGGGTTTATAACGGATTTGAAAAAAGTGGTACAAAGAAGGAGGCGACCATGAGAATCAAAGTGTTTTCCTGCATTTTGTCAAAGTTTTTGTAAGACAGGTGTGTTGGGTTTGTGTCTGGTGGTGTTTTGGTAGCGGGGGGGGTAGCTACTGACGTGAATCCTGTAAGAAACTTGGAGAAGCTCCCCAAGCTTCAAGTCAGATTCGCCTCTGGCCAAGGCTGAGCCAGTCAGTGCTTCTGCAGTAAAATATTTGAGAGGGGAGAACCTGTTGGGCGAGTTCTAGTGTTTTGAGAGCTCTTTTGTTTTAGAGGGGGATGGGATGTGAGAAAGACATGAGACAACTGTTCAGACACTGAGGTCAGTGAGGAAGGAGGGGGTAAGTGTGTTGCAGCAGCAATTCTCCTGCAGCCCATGGTGGGACAGCAAAGTGACTCCCTGCAGCCCTTAGAGTTCAGCAGCGGAGCAGAATCCCGCCTGTGGCCGTGGAGGACACCACATCAGACCAAGGGCCTGCACCCGGAATAGACTGTGGTGCTGAGGGGAGCCTGTGCTGGAGCAGTCTGTTACTGGGCAGATTGCAGGCTGCAGCAGAGACCCGTGACAGTTGGAGAATTTGTGGAGGACTGTGTCCTGTGGGAGAGACACCACATTGCAGCAGAGGACGACTGTGAGGAGTCGTCCTGAGGAGGAAGGAGTGGCAGAAACAACGTGGGACAGACTGACTACAATCCCATTCCCCTGTGTTAATCCCATTCCCCTGTGTTATCCCACTCCCCTGTGTTGCTGGAGGGGAGGAGGTAGAGGATTGGGAGCAGAGCTGAGCCTGGGAAGAGGCTAGGTGTGGGGGGAAAAGGTGTTTTTAAGATCTGGTTGTTTTTTCTCACAGCCCTGCTGTGATTCAGTCGGTAAATCGGTGGTGGTTCCATTGTTTAAAATTGACTTTGTTTCCCCAAGTACAGTCTGTCTTTTGCCCATGACTGTAATTAGTGAGTGAGCCCTCCCCGGTCCTTTGTCTTGACCCTCGAGCCTTTTGTCCTATTTTCTCCTCTCCATCCCACCAGAGCAGGGAGTAGGAGCAACCAAGTGGCTGTGTGGTGCTTTGTTGCCAGCTGGGTGGACTCAAACCATGACAACTATAAAACATCTGGACATTGGCATTGTTAGTGAGGGACATCTGCTCAGTGTTTTTTATAATAAGCTCAACATCTCCTTAGAGAAGTTTGGGACCCGTGTTTTTGCTCCTCCAGAGAGTGCCCAAGAATGCATTCTTATTCCATGAGAAGTGGCACAGTTGCAAGAGGGAGCTGCAAGTGTCCTCAGCCCAGGATGATTTCTGGTTACTGAGGACATGACACATGCCGGCTCAGTGCCTCCCAGGTGCAACCCATTTTTTCTACACTGTGGACAATGAGCTGGGGTCTAAGACCCAGGCACAGGGTAGAGACCCTCCCCAGCCCTGGGCTGCCCGAGGGAGCAGAGCTGTGAGCCCTATCCTGAGCAGACAGTGGCATCAATGCCTCCCTAACATCAACAGCTCAGTGTAGAACTCACCAAGAGGCACCTCTCTGAGGACATGGTGCTTCCCAGCCATTGCTGGCTCTTTGGGAAGTTCCCCTCTCGGCTGACTTTCTCACATACACACAGAGGTACCCATGTGGACCAGGCTTGGGCATTCCCATCAGCATAAGGGTATTAAAAGCACTTCTGCTCCTCCTCAGAGGATACTGAGGAGAAAAGTATTAAGGATGTAGAAATGCCATGGTGATGAGGGCTATGTGAATGCATACTGAGAAAGAGAGAAAAAAAGCATGCAACTAGGAGATCAATGGAAAAAAGAGTGGACATTTCAAGGGAGAACAAGGTTACCTAGCACTGCAATAATAAGGGGTAGAAATAGAAAAGAATTTTTGAAGCTACGTAAACCCACCAGCCACTAAGAAACAGGTTTTGATAGCTTCCAGAGTGATTTCTTGTGCTTCTTTCTGAGTGTCTTGTCTGGACGAGTGGGGAAGGGAATTGAGCCAGGTGGATTAGGGGTCACCTCCACATCATCAATTCTTATTTTTCTGTCATTAGTAGCTCCACGTAGGCTGTCAGGAGTCATATTCACTATTCAATCCCACATGTATCTGTTTCTCCATGCAAAAATTCTGTGGTAAACCATCAAGGGACACGTGGTGCACACGAATGTGGTAAGTCTTGCTTTATACCCTGTCTCTGCCATTTGTCAGTCTCGTCTGTTGTGCTGAGGGGCAACCCAGTCTCACCTCTCATTTTGCTTTATGACTCTTTTGACTGAGGAACACCAAGGACTAGATAAGGGTAGCCATACTTGCCCCATTTTTTATGGTATCATCTAGTTTTATATGAGATCTGCTGATGGATACGTTTCCTTTGATTTCATTGCAACCTTTTGTGTTTGTCAGGACAACACCAGACAGGTAGAGTTGGCCCTGAGACTCTTTGCTGCTTCATGCAAACATTTTGTCATCTTTGAAATGCCTTCTGTTCTGGAATCTTAGAAAATAACAGTATTGAAAACTAGCAGAGAATATTAAAAACATTAGCATTATCACAACACAATAAATAGTTCCATCACCCACGGAAAACTGACTTGTGCAGCTGACATAGCAATAAAGCAGAAATTCGGTTGCTGAGATAGCCTAGGGGTGGACACATTATTAAAACAGGAGCTAGGAACCACTAGGTTTTCAAATAACTTGATTTTCAGCTTTATTTTTCTCTGCTACAGGGAAAAACCCTATATAAAATACACAGACAAAACCCCCCTCACGATCAATATCTGTACAATAAATTGAAGGCAGTATTTGCTAGACAAGTAGTGATAGCATGTTTTGAAGGCTGATGTGTGTGAGAAAGACAGGATGTCTTATGCGGCACCAAATACTGAACTACCTATAAATTATCAAGCTGTTGGCTTTATTGTTTTAATTGCTTCTTATTGTTCTTTACCTAGTCCTTTTCTAACGTGCTTCTGCAGATTTTTGGGGGTGAATGTTGCCAATTCTTCTATAGATCAGGCAGCTGGAAAAAAAAAATCTTCTCTCAGTAATTGCCTACTTCATATTTGCCTCCTTCAGTATTTAACCTAATGAGTGTTAACCTAAGAGTATGTGTATGTTTTTTCCCAATCAAACACAGGATGCACAGGAGATTTTAGATCACAATAAACAATGCAGATGTGGTGACATATTTTAACTTGGGCAGCTATATGTGATATGCATAACAGAAAGTTCAGAATATAGGATATATCACATCAAACGATTAGACTGAAAAAAAAAAAAAGCCTTTTGCCATATTTAAGTCTCTCCCCTGCCTAACTGAACATGTGGGCTTAGACAGTCCCATTGACTGATTCATTATTAAACTTCATTTAAGGTGACCCAAATTCTCGTGCTGTTTATGTGGTTGCACACACTGTGTTAAGGGTCTCTTCCTCCTCTGCACCACACTAGTACTGCTCATGGCATTGTCTGTTGCTCACCATCCTGCAGGAAGTAAGTGTTCCTCAAAGCGTGGGAAAAAGAATATGGCCCTGAAGGAAAATGTTTTAACTAAATGCCATCAATATTCCTTCTGATGCAAAATATTGCTTGTTTTGAGTGGTATTTACATAGATAATTCTAGCCCTAAATTTCTTAAAGTTAACATTTTTTAATGGTAACATTTCTCAACTCTTCAACTATTTTGAACTATACAGTTCAAAAACACTGTAAAAGGGAAGAAGTTTGTCAACTGTAGTCCTCTAAAAGCAATTAGTGTGGAACGAAATTCCTGTACTTTTGAAACAAATCTTCCTTCCTCGCTCCAAGGTTACAGTGATAGCAGCTGCAATACTGGTTGGTAGGCACTACAGTGGCTCCCCGACAAACCTCCCCTAATGGGGTTTGAAAGCCTACCCTTATCAGCATAACATCTCTCTAAGACTAAATCTGATGCAACAAGAGATGGAAAATGCAGAAGGAGAAGTTTCCCATGGGTAGCAGAGCTGAGCCTTTCTCCTTAACGCTGAGCACCAGGTTGTGGTGATGAAGAGAACTTGGTCATCTCGGGACCATGACAAGAAATATCCAGTACAAAACAGAGGAGCTGATTGCTTGGAAAAAAACACATCCTAAATGTGAAATAACCTCTTTGCATGTTCCTGTGGCCCTGGCATAGTGCTATTACATGAATGACTGAAGTGTATCTGATTATACACTCTTCATTTGGGAGAATTCATGTATTTTCCACGCTCTTGTTACAGCTCCCAAGTCTACCTTTTGTCCCACTGAAGAGACCTGGTGGCCAGGCCTGGTTATTATCATTGCAGTATGCTGTGCCACACTAGTGTTCCTCTTCGTAGTTGTCATCATTTGCTACAAAGCCATAAAAAGGTAAGATTCCAGATGCTTTTACTATGCTTACGGTGATGTGACCCCACAAAGACACAAGACTTGGCTGACTCCCTGTTTTCTTTAAAGGCAAAATGCTTCCTGTAGTCAACATGTGTTTTAACTGGAAAGTCACTTTGTGTACCACATCCTGCTTGTGTAAAGGGTGAGGTTCAATGCACAGTCATGGGCATTACAAAGAGAAAAACTGGAAATGGGACAGAGCCACAGGGGTCAGATCAAAGTAAAATTGTTGCAGTTTTGCTGGGCAATGTTGATAGCTTTGCCTTGGCCCAGTGTAGGAAACACTGTCCTAGCCACTTCTGGTAGTATTTAAAATTTACGTGTGGGATGTGACAGTTTTGACCCAGGCCCATCACTAATTGTAGCATTTCAAATTGAGGCAAGCTCTTTTAACTCAAGCTCTACAGTAATTTGTGTAGTTTTTCATTTGGAGACTCTACTTCTAATTTATTCTTGCTTCAAAATTGTCACCTACAGAATCAAATTTGAAACTTGTCTCTTTTACTGTGACAACCTAAGTGAAGTCTATGTACAATATGGTGTGTAGTAACCATTTCAGCTCACTTTCTTTGCCATAGATGTGCTTGCATAGGCCTCTGGTGATTGAAAAGTATTGATTTCAGTTACATAGAAAAATGGGAGTGGGAACAATTTCTTCACCTAAATTAAATTTTGTGTTTCTGGTGGAAAAAGTCAAAACTTGAACACTTCTGTATAAAGGCTCCAACTACAAGTCCAAAGTCTTGATTTAGAGAAGAAAGTAGGTTGTGGGAATTGTAGCCCAGATGGATGGGTTTTCTTTTCTCCTCTGTTGGTTTCAGAACAGCTCTGACTACACCCCCCAGTCCTGGCTTCATGGTGTCACTGTTTTATACCATGGGGTTCTTGGGCAGGAGCTGTTAGCACAGCCGAGTGACCCAGCCTGCAGTAGAGAGTGCAATATGCAATCCCTAACTCTCATGAGATATTGCAGTGACACCTGAAACACTTTCTGGATTAAATAATTTTTTTTTCAACTTTGTGATTTTTGAGTGATATTTTGGGGGGGAAAAAAAAGAAAAGAAATGAGAATACCTTTCATGAAAAATGTTATCTGCATGCAAAGCAATTGCAAGATTTTTGGTGAGCCTCGGCAGGGATATCACAATGGTGGAGCATTGCACATGCTTTGTGGTTGTCTGAAAAATTTATGCGGGGTTTGAAGGAAAGCATCCATCAAAAAAGGAGAATTCAAATGAGAAGACAGAAGCCTGCATTTAATTTCTTATTAAATTTACATAAGAATCTTTGCTATTCTAGTTTAGCTAAACTGGGTGCTTATTGGTTTTGAGGAGTTGGAAAGCTTTCACTGTAGTGACTGCACTTTTAAAAAATCATCTGTGGAAGACTGAAATTGGAGTCTGGTTGGCTTGGTTCCACAGCGCAGAATCTCTTACATGTAGCTCCTAATCTGCCATTGGCTGCTCAAGGGGATTGGTCCAATTCCATGTGGAGAGTTTCAAAAACAGCTATTGTGTTTGTCTGACTGGTGCCAAATGGTGAATGATTTCTGCCAAGGCTACAAAATACAGTTACAGTTTCCTGTGGGAACAGTAACTCTCCAGGGCATCTTGTTCCTAGCAAGGAATTGCTCTTCAAATCTGCTGTGATGCTGGTAGAAGGGATGAACAGGAAAGAAATTTAAACAGAAAAACTTAGAGCTGCCTTAAAAAGGCTTTGGGAGTTCACATAAAAGTCTCATGCTTAGTGTCAGTGAAAGAGTAATACTGACACTTGATGAAGACACCCGTTATTTGTAAACGGTGTAAATACCAATGTACAAGTCAGCTGCTTGAGCAGGCAGGCAGTAGGCTCAGAGAAAAGTGAAAATTCCTTTTAGATTTTCTTGTTGTTGACATTCACATTACTGACAAACATTAAGCTGAAAACTGCTCAGAAGAGGGATGGACAATTATAAAAGAAAATCTTATTTTATTTTTACAGAGTAACTAGAGCATTTATTTTCATCAATGAGTGCTTCCTACAGCAGCTCTAAAAGGATGCCCTGAAGTGCCTGGCAGCATTCCCCAGCAGTTCCAGTTCCTTGATCCCCTGTAAAAGATATCTATTGATAAATGAAATATGATAAGACACTTCACAACAGAAGCATCTCGGTCTTCAACACAGAGTGTTATCACATATTGTTGCGCTGAATTAGCTTTAGCTAGTGTGAGAAATCCTTCACTATTTTTTTGCTGGGAGGTAGAGGTGGCTAGAGAAAGATTAAGGGGATTAATCTGGGTGATGCTGAAGCCAAGAGTCCCTCCAGTGCGTTCCCTGCTTTGCCCTAGCCTTTCTCGCACCCCTATCCCACCAGCTCTCCTCTACAGTCCTCATCCCAGGCCCTCATTCCTACACATCTCCTGGAACTGGGACCTCTGTCATTGCAGCATCTCTGACAAACCCTTCTCCCACCTCCACAGAAGAGATGCTGAAGAGTGAGAGAGCAGCAGTCATCTGGTTATAGGGTGTAGCAAGAGTTAAATGTTTTATTAGGAAAGTGCAGGCAGAAATTTATTTGCATAGAGCTTGGATGTGTTGTATTAATCCCTCACTCTCATAAGAATCAAATTTGAAGTATAAAGAAAAAGAAAAATCCTATTGTGCTTAAGTTAAAATCTCATTTACTGGTTTCAAAGGGCCAGACCCAATCAAACTCTCATGTCTGCTTTTGTGTAGCAGGAAGAGAGGGAGTGCCTGTCCTCGAGGTATCATAACTCAACTGTATTTTTATTCAGTCTGTACAAAAACTGTTTCTCCTGGGCTGGTTTGCTTTCCATTCTAAAAGCTGAAACTTCCGCATATCACCAATTTTAGGCACTAAAGCTTTTTCTGATGAAATACAACCTAGCGGGTTGGTGCTTCTTTGTATAAAATAAGTCCCAGAACCAAGCAAGCATGCTGGTACCCCCATCCCTGCATCTCCCCTGGAAATACTCAGGTTCTCCCAATATGAAATGTTCGTAAGAAATGCTGGAATCCATTCCAGTCGATGGATTTGACCTCTCTGGTGCACGAGGGATCTGATACCAAAATGTGTAAATCAGTCAGCTTTAATACTCCGAGAACTGCTAGACAGGTTAAACTCTTGGGAGGATACATACCAGGCAATTTTTTTAAGGCTCTTGAAGCAGCCTCTAAGTTTTGTACGTGTGATGCGGGTGTCTGCAGCATTGGACACCGCATAACCGGCACACCAAGTACAGATGTGTGCTGCGGCATAAACCGAGCGCCAGAGGTAATGCGTGATGTGCTCTGCTGCAGCATGGTTACGTGCTGATGGCACGTGGTGATGGCACCACGCCAGCAGTTAGGCAGTGGAGGAACAGCTATTTTCTCTGGTCTTGGTGACAGAGGGGTATTTCTTCTTTTTTAAAAATGTAAATTTTCTCTTAAGAAACTTTTCCATAGCACATTAGGAAAAGAATTATTGGCACTTAGCACGAGCAGTAATCACAGTCTGTGACATCTGTAGATTTCTAGGACAGGCTTTAATCACTGGCTAGGGCTCAGATCCACTGTAAGCAGTGGGACTTTTCTGCTCGTTTCATGGATAAGTGATCTCACAACCAGCAATTTCTGTAACACATAGCAAGAGCAGATGAATAACTGGCTCAAAACTTGGAATACCTCCAGGGATTTCTCTATCATGTCTCTGTAAAAATGTGCCATTCTTTCTTTTCCCCAGAAGACTGTCATCCAGAAGTAAAAGCAGGAGGTCCGTAAACTAGCACAGGCTGGAGGAGTCTGGATCGTTTCATTATTACATGGTTTGTGGGCTTGGGCAAGTGCACTGTGAATGCCAGCAGCTCTAACAAATCTTCATCTGGTGTAAAACAGTTCGGATTCAAAAACAATCAATCAGAGGAGCTGGATTCATTTTAATGAGGTGGCTATCTCTCATAAGCTTTTCTTTTTAATGTCTCCAAGCACCTGAAGAATAAGACAGCAAGACTGGGGGATGTGAAAAGTAAACACCATAAAGAGGATTAACGAGAGCTATTTGATAAATAAGCAGCTGACATGGGGAAGAGAGGGACCTGCAGTATGTAATCCTATTTCTGCAGCTCACTGGTGTGTCAGTGTCTGTGAGGGCAATAAGATATCGAAGTTAACGGGAAACGTAAACCCCCGGTTCCCTGCATAAAATTAAGATGATGGAAGCAACTCTCAAACCTTGAAGGGGAAGGCAAAGCTGAGCATCCTGGTCTCCGTATCAGCTGATGAACCAGCTGTGCAACATGGCAGGAGGTGTTTCAGAAGGATTTCCAACACATGAAAAACTTGTACTTAGTATCTCCAGAATATCCATGTGGTCTGAGATGGCCCATGAGCAGACTGCTGTGCCTAGAGAGGCGACTCCTTGGCTTTGCTAGATTTCAGGTGGGATGGATACCTCTGCTCTCAGATGTACCACAGGGTTTGCTGCCAAAGAGCCTTCTTGCTAAGTCAGCAGAGAAACCAGGCTGATGATAGCAAGGTTTTACATTATACACCTTTTCCTTACTATTCTAACTTTGTCAAGCCACTGTTTTGTATGTATCCCATAGCCTGAGAGAAAGGTATAAACGCCTACATACGCATTTCCTTAAAGAGGCACTGAGTTCACCTTCAGATAATAACTGAATGGAAGAAAACATTGTACTGAAGTAAAATGACAGATAATATTTTAAAAGTCTTAAAATTCATTGCTCAGGTATTTTCTAGGGTACTTAGCAGTAGCCTATGATTTATGGACCCTGTACACTGCAAGGTCTAGTTTCAGCAGCAGGAGCAAGGTTCCAGAAGTTGGTTTTGTTTAACAAAATGATGCAGGTGCTTGTGAGGGGAAAAGAGCATGTCCCATGGTGCAGGGAGGTATGTCCCACTAAGCAGGCCATGGCCCTGCACCACTCCCCTAGCCCGTTCTCTACCAGTCACTCCCCCAAAGAGCAAGGACTCTGTAGTCCTCCACGTGGCCCTTTCCTATGAGCCACTGGGACCAACCACAATCTAAACCAGAACAAACCAAAATCATTATGAACTGCACAAAATAATGCTTTTCAGAGTGGGGAGAGAAGAGAGAACAGTGTCCTAAACTTGCTTAATTGCTGTGAAGTGGGTATTGACAGCATGGCTGATGACAGACAGGTCAAGGTGAACTGAGATTGTTAATCTCTCCTTTTCTCCCTGGCACATTAGAAAGGTTCACAGTGAAATAATGCCTTAATTCTCAGCAGGTGCCCGTAGACACGGTCATTACTCAGAATATAAAGTGAAATAGTTGGTGGAAAAGCTGAGTTAAAAAGTATTCTCTGAGTAGTCACAGTGAAAGGGAGGAGGGAGAAGGTCTGTGAGGGCAAGTCTGTGTGTCTTTGATGCAATTCATTGACGTCAAACCAGCTCAGCTTTGCAAAAGGATCAACCCCTAAGAAGTGCCATTCAGAAGGGAATATGGTCTTCATCGGGAAGACCTGGGAATGTCACTGAGGGCGGCTGAAAGACAAACTTTAAAATTTTGGTAAAGCAAGGAAAAGACAGTCACACTCTAGCCTGATTATCTTTTCCACTGGCTAAATGTCGATGCTTATCAACAACAGCACCAGCATCTACCAGTGAGCACCACACTCCAGGTCTTCTGTCCCCTGTAACCAAAGCCCAACGCCCCCGTATGTTGCTTAGCCTTTATGCCTAATCATCTCCCAACGGAGAATTTCCTTCCATCCTTAGAATGAGATTGCAGATGATATACTAATGACAATTTAAATACCCCGAGCAACCAATCTTTCTGCAGGAGATCCCATTTTTTAACCATCGAGAAATGAGTTCATAGAATCATAGAATCGTTGAGGTTGGAAGGGACAGCTGGAGAATGTCTAGTGCAAACTGCTGCCATAACAGAGTCAGCTAGAGTAGGTAGCCAAGGTCTGTGTCCAGCTGTGTTTTGAATATCTCCACAGACGGAGAGTCCACAACCTCTCTGAATTCTTGTTGTATTTCTTGTATTCTTTCAAAGCTATCACTATTTATTAAACTAAATGTAGCCCTGCTTGATGACAACTGAGTGCTATGAAGGTTGATCCAAAAGTAATGCCTTCTTTTTATATCCGTGGAAACTACAACAGCTACAAAGAGCTCAATAACACTGTTTGACAGAGCAAATTCTCAGTTACCAAACACTGGGTTTTGACACAGTCCCCACCATTGGCTGTGCATTTTCACCAGTGATGAACAAGAGCCTGCGTGCAGCACTCATAAAAATGCCCCAGAGGAGGTGACCCACCATCACTGTTACCACTGCTGGAATGCACCACCCACCGCCCCACTGTGCTGACACCCACTGTTTGGTCTCTGTAGACATTCAGCAGCGTCAATGACTGTCAGTGGGTGCAATGTTTTCCTCATGGAGGAATTCATTTACACCCCTTTGCTTCATACGCACCCCCGTATCAGACCCCATGTTGTCAGACTGCCCCTCTGCTGCCGTCTGTCACACGGCGACTGAATCAGCTGGAATACTGGTGGGAAGGTTCAACCTCTACTGCCAGACCACCAACATCCACCCCTGACGATGTGGGCCAACGTCATAAAATAGGAGGTGTTACTCTCAGAGCAGTCCTCGAAGTACAAGGAAAATCCACTGTTCCTCCAAACAGTATTGAAGTCTGGGTGTTAGTTGTGCAACAATTTCCAGGGCAGTACATGTAGGACAAGCTGTTGAACAGCTTTACAACCTGACCCAAGCCCACTGGAGCTCTGCTGTTCGGTCTGCTGATTCAGTGGCATCACTGGAGGTTTTTGGATGAGGGACTAATAGTTGTCGCTGTCCAAGATGAAGAAGGGTTGGGCTCATTTTTAAGTAGAACAGCAAAAGTATTGCCACTACTTGTTAGCAGTTCGTTTGGCAGGTCAAGGGTTGGTAAGTGGATAAAATAGCCTTTCACTCAGAGAGATGGCTGAGCCACGCCGCATGGGCCGTGTTGTGCAGGACAGTTTGCTTTGCTGTTGCCTGTGCAGTACACGTTGGTTGGATAAGCAGGAGGATCAGTGTTCTCAGTCTGTGATTTTTATAAGCACTACATGTTACATAACTATTGTAGGGCAGGTTTTCTCTGTCTAAGTTACACCAAAGTTACATTCTGCTCGGGAGAAAGTTTGCTGTTCAAAATGGATAAAATGCCCCCTGTTTCTCGTAACTGGGAACACTGGAAGCCTTCAGGAGGCTTTAGTCTTTAGCATAAAACAAAGAGTCCAAGTGTTTCACCAGATACTCTCCTACGGATCATTTTTCACTTGTTCACTCCTAATTTGTGATGTATTGACAAAGATGCCAACAGAAATCTCTAGAGCTTTATGGTCTGTCCTGAGATCAATTAACTTTTTGTTGTGGTCAGAAACAAACCTGCCATTTTCCTGTTTTCTGCTTCAGATGGGGGTATCACATTGAAGGCAGAACTCTTGCTATAGATTCAAGTATTCTACAGTTACTGCCTCGTCGCGACTCTGTAATAGCCATGGGTGGATTTTACAGGCTTGTGCCAGAACATAATGCTCATGCTGGTCTAATTGTAGTAGTTGAAATATTCCTGATTTTCCCAGTGAAATTATAAGAAACAAGTGGATACTAGAGCTTTGAAACATATAGGAGAGTTGACAGGTTTACCATGAGTTTTTAATTAAACTTTTTCCCAAAGCCATAACTTCTGAAGAAATCTGGGTATATATGAGATCAGGATTCTCTTCACTTACAAGTCTAAAAACTGAAAATGAACATCACAGCTTCCATTCCCCATGATAATGATGGATGATGGAGTGAAGCACTAACAAACAGGAGGTCTGATGTAAAGGGTCTGATCCCAGCTGTGCGCAAAGCAGGAGTGGGAAGATAGGGTCACTCCTTCTGGCCTTTGCAAAGAGGCCATGTACAGAGGTCCAGCTGAAGGAGCAGTACCTTCTTTGATGTCTGCTTTTTGAGGCAGTAGCATGAAAATCATAAAAGATGTTAATACTCCCAAGCAGCAGGAACTGCAGACTTACCTGGTTCTTCCTTTCAGGTGCTCTGACCCCTGAACTCAAGTCCTTCCTCAGAAATTGTTCCCAGTTACAGTTGTCTAAAGCCACTTAGCTCCCACACTGCACAAAACCAAATCTTAGTGTAGACATCAAGGTGTGCAGGATTTGCTGGTTGCTCTGCCTTGCACACCCAGAGCATGGGAAGGCTGTGACTACCCTGTGCAGTCCATTTACAGTGGGTTTGCATTTATCCTGCAAAGAGCAGAGTCTGGCTCTGTGAACCCTTCTTTGTGAGTGGAGAAAGTCAGAAGCAGCTGCTTGGAAATCAGTGGTCTTACTCTAGTTGGTGGCAGAGACAGAGTCTCTGTCTCAAGTGCATAGTGATCTACATAGCTGCAATGGTCAGTTCATTTTTACAAGTTTTAATTTTCTTCTGAGCTCTTTGCACTTATTTGTGTTGCAGACACTCTGCTATTAAAGAGGTTTCTGTAACAGAAAATCTGCAGAGAATTTTGCTTCATCTGTACAGAAATTAATTGTTAGTATTTAAATAATTTTGTGAAATTCTATTTAAATGGTTCTGTGGAATAGCAGTAGCCTTGTTCTGTATGGATCAAGCCCACAATTCAAGTCATTGCCTATGTTTGCAAGGGATCAAATAGCAAGGCAGTTATCTACATTCAGAAAAAAATCTGAACACAAAGTAGCACAGAAGATCAGCAGTGTTCTGGGAATGGAAGAGTCCATTGCCTGAAAGGGCAGTACCTACACTCACTTGGCTGATGAGAGACGTGCTGTCCTTCAGAGACAGCAAGAGAGCAGTGAAGAGCAGCCTTTGCTCATCTCCTCTCGCAGCCTCTTGTTATTCCAACCCCACATTTTTCCAGTACTGATGCTCACCCTAACCTGAAGCGTGGGGCATCAACAGCCAGCAAGTGCAGACATGGTAGGAGATCCCTGAACCTCTCCAACATAGATATCTTTTTGTAAGAACAACTAATTGGAGACTAGCTAACTAATGGTTTATAAATGTCTTTTGCTGGCCTCACAGTAACTGAGCAGAAACAATTAGGTAGTTGTCGTTACAACGTGAAGGTTATGGAGTAGATCATCCCAAGTGCCATCACGAGGCACATACAGGACAACCAGGTGATCAGGCCCAGTCAACATGGATTTATAAGAAGCAGGTCCAGCTTCACTAACCTGATCTCCTTCTATGACAAGGTGACATAATTAGTGGGTGAGGAAAGAGCTGTGGACGTTGTCTACCTAGACTTTAGTAAAGCCTTTGACACTGTTTCTCACAGCATTCTGCCAGAGGAACTGGCTGCTCATGGCATGGACGACTGTACTTGGCCAATCACAGGTGGTGTTTCCCAGGGCTCAGTATTGGGTCCTGTTCTCTTTAACATCGTTATCAATGATCTGGATGAGGGGATCGAGTGCACCCTCAGTCAGTTCACAGATGACACCAAGTTAGGCAGGAGTGTTCATCTGCTTGAGGATAGGGAGGCTCTACAGGCTGGATCAATGTGCTGAGGCCAGTGGTATGCAGTTCAAGACCAAGTGCCAAGTCCTGCACGTGGGTCACAACACCCTGCAACGCTTCAGGCTTGGGGAACAGTGGCTGGAAAGTTGCCTGGTGGAAAAGGACCCTGGGGATGTTGGTCAACAGCCAGCTGAATATGAGCCAGCAGTGTGCCCAGGTGGCCAAGAAGGCCAATGGCATCCTGGCTTGTGTCAGCAATAGTGTGGCCAGCGGGAGTGGGGAAGAGATCATCCCCCTGTTCTTGGCACTGGTGAGGTTACATCTTGAGTACTGCATCCGGTTTTGGGTCCCTCCCTGCAAGAAGGACGCTTTGTTGCTGGAGTGTGTTCAGAGAAGGGCAACAAAGCTGGTGAAGGGTCTAGAGAGCAAGTCCTATGGGGAGCGGCTGAGGGAACTGGGGTTGTTTAGCCTGGAGAAAAGGAGGCTGAGGAGATACCTTATCACTCTCTACAACTACCTGAAAGGAGGATGTAGAGAGGCGGGGATTGGTCTCTTCTCCCAAGTAACAATTGATAGGACAAGAGGAAACGGCTTCAAGATGCACCAGGGGAGGGTTGGGTTGGATATTAGGAAAAATTTCTTTCAGAGAGGGTTGTGAAGCACTGGAACAGGCTGCCCAGGAAGATGGTGGAGTTCCCATCCCTGGAGGTATTTGAAAGTCATATAGATGTGGTGCTGAGGGCCCTGGGTTAGTGATGACCTGGCAGTGCCGGGTGAATGGTTGAACTCAATGATCTCATAGGTCTTTTCCAACCAAAACGATTCTGTGAGTCTGTGATTCTGTCTATATAAAAAAAGCAAGATGCTGATCGGGTTTGGTACAGCTGGGCACTTGACAGGCATGTTTCTCCAGATTTCCTCATTAATGTTTGTTAAGCACTCTGAAGACAGAAAGCATTGAATAGTGATAGGTCTTGTTAAGCCTGTTTCAAAAGGACTGGAGAATTTTAAGGGTCTAAGAGAAGGATCTGTTTAGGCTTCCACTGGTGTTTTTGTATTACCGAGTGGCAGATAACCAGAGGAGGTTTCTTGCTTTCACCCAGCACCTGTGAGATCGTGCATGTCTCAGTTTTGTGTGGCCGACAGAGAGCTTTCACAAATGGGTGCAGAAATGAAGGCTCAAACTTGCATGTGCCTTCGGCTTGTGGGCACAAAAGCCCAGAGAGTGCGCACAGTCTGATTTGGGTCATATGCAGTATTTTGTCCATGAGCTCCATGACTTTGATTTTAGTGAAACACCATTGCAGTAATGCATCTGCACTAGTCTGGAGGTTATTCACAAGAGGGCTCTGGGAAATGCTACTCTCTTCCCCCTCCTGATCTGCATGAAAAGGGGAAAAAATCAAACCAGGAGCATGTGCTGCCTTCATTATTAACTGCTTCCTATTCCCAGCCATTGCCCAGACCCAAATGCTGTAGCAGAGCAACTCATGGTGTGTCCAACTCTGACCGTAGGTATTGCCTTGATCACTGAAAATCAACCCCAGGGACATTGGGACTACACGTGAAGTTCAATGAAATGCTTTCTCCTGTTGCATTGGTTGTTCTAGTTCCCTGAAGCAGTCAGTATTCCTTCTTTGCTACTTCAGGGTGGCAGTCTAGACCTGTTAGTAACACAGGATTGGAACAAGACGCCTGGCTCACCCTGCCTGTCCCCGATATTGTGGGCATGGTGGCATTTGATCCTTTTCATAAACAAACCGGTCTCCCTCTTGAAGCTGTATAGTTTTCCCTCTCTCCCTGCTCCCTCCTCCAGCAGTCCCAGTTCAAAACATTATTCTTCTGAGTAAGAGAATCTTCTTCTGAGTGAGAGTAAAAGAACCTTTTTTTGTATCTCCAGTCTAAGTTTATTGATGGCATCTTCCCACTTTTTCCTTTTGAATGTCCTTTTCCTCTTCTGGTGTTCCCTGAAATCAGTCCCGTCCCCTCTTTCTTTTCATTAGACTAGATTGTTCGATTTTCTTTACTATCTTCTAATAAGAAATTAGGACAGAAATTTGAGTTGGCTACTCTCTGTAAATTATAGACTTTTTCGGGCAGATCATGCCTAATGCAATGGAGTTACGCATAATCCTGGTTATCTGGGTGCTACATACATATTGACTGCCCCAGGCTGTTTCTGCATTGCTTGGCAGAGCGTGGTCAGCCGTGAACTGAGCTCCATGACCGTGCCTTAACTGCCTACACTGCTCAAGGAGCAGGAGTGTGCTCAGCTCATCAACGCACTGCCAGACATGGTCATGGCCATGGCCATGGCCATCCTCCAGACATGTTTTGGTTTTGTTCAAAGCAGGGTACCTTCATTCCATGCATTCAATATCCAGGGCTGGCGGGGGGGGGGGGAAGGGGGGGGGGGGGGGGGGGGGTTGTGTTCATCAGGAGCGCATCAGGTGGAGTCTCATCAATGTGCGGGGGGGGCGGGGGGGGGGGGGAACGGTGTGGAGGGGGATGGGGCTTGTTTGTTGTTGTTAGTGGCTTTTTGCCAGGCTGGAAGGCTGACAACATGAGCTCATTTTTTTCCATTGATTTTTTTTCCTTTTGTCATCAAAACATATTAATGATGTATTCCTTACTGAGACCACCCGACAGATAACGCCAGCTGTAATATCTCTCCAGTCAATAAAACCTTTCAAAGATCATTCTAGGGAGTGCAAAGAATGGGCTGTAATTTGAGGGGTCACTGAAATTACTGTTAGCAATTATGTCAGTTAATAGTGCAGTATCCTAGTAATAAAGCTGCTTCTCTTCCTTAAGATTGGTTTTGTGTAGGATCATAATTCTGAAGTTAGACTAATTGAAGACCTAGCAGGAAATGTGATTGCATCACCTTAGTCTCCCAGGGATGAATCTTCCTCTGTAATATCTGAACAAATCCTCCTCAAGTCCAACAAAGTCTGTGGAATTACTCTGACTTTGCACTGCTGAAAATAAATGAAGACTAAACTCCACTTCTTAAATTTCGCATGTGGCTCAGCAATCTACTGGAATTACTTGCTATCTGAACAGGCCAAATCCTCCCTTCAAATATATCCAGAGCAACTTCAGCTGGCTGGGAGATGCACTTCTGCAGAAAGAGATCTGCCCACCACATTTTGCAGCCTGGGTGCAGCAGCTCGGGGAACCTCTAAGTGCTGATGAATGGCTGCAGAGCGACTCTGTATGGATTATTTTGCTTCCCTGAGAGAAGCACACAGCAAAGGCTAGATCTTCAATCTGTGCACAGTGAGGGGGACTTGACAGTCACAGGGGAGCATGAACCACTCCAAAACAGAAATCGCCCACGTGCCTGCAGGGCTCGCTTAAATGTACTCCAGAAACTGGTCAGCCAAAAATGGCTGGGAGGGAGAGCTGAGTTAGCTGTAAGTTGCAGACTTGAAAATGCTCATGTGAACAGCCAGAAAAGAAGAAACTCTTTTTAGGAGATGGTGGCTTGGGGTTAGATCAAAGCCTATTGCTGCAATATGATTTGCAGTGCTATGAAAGAGACCTTCCCTTTTTGCTTCATGGTCCTAGCACTGTGCACCTGCACAGATCTTCTCCCCTTCTCCACACGAGAGACAGACAGAAAACATCTGAAGATATAAAAAATTGTACGCTTAATTTCTGTCATAAATCTTCTTTATCAGCTGACCACTAGTTTTGTTTGGCTAAGACTGAACTACTCAAACATCTCTACGGAAAGAACGACCTTTTCTGATTCACAGAAGACACATCTCTTTTTTTCACAAGGTTCAAACCTCCATCAAATGTCCAGTGTCCAGTATACATAGTCCTCCCAAATGGTGCAGGTAGTATCCTCCAGTTTCCATATAAAACTTTATCGTTTGGAAGAGTAAGTCAAAACCAACACATATAGGGATAATAAGTAATAAACACTGGGGGCAAGACAGTTTGTTTGTGTTTTAGATGCCGGACTATCTTTACGCTGTCAAATATTCAGACTGAATTTTCCTGGTGACTTTCTTTCCATGGCTCTGAAAACTATCTCCAGGGAAGTGTCTCTCTTTAACGTGAGTCCCGTATGTCTGGGCCATAGCAGCAGGCTGGCTGGCCAGTCAAGGTTAGTCAAATCAATGAGCAAGTCTCGTCATGGGCGACTGAACACAAATTCGGTGGCTGTGTTGCAGAAAGCAACTATTGTCAGTGCACTGAGTACTTCTAGGAAGGGTCCTGTTCACAAACCAATCTTAGAAAGCAAGCTTGCTTCTCCCAACAGTTGCTATCGCAGAACTGATTCACCTCATGCTTATGCCCAGCATGAATCAAACGGCTGTGTGATGAATGCCCCCGGTACTAAGATGTAAACAGCCTCCATTTATATTCTTATAAACATTCAGGTTATTTAGTCTAGAAATTTAATTTAATAACATCACTACAAAATTTATTCTTTTGCTCCTATCCTGTATCTGCTAAATAAGGATGTTTTTGAAGTAAGACTGTGGCCCACACATCATCTCGTCTGGGCTTCCAGCAGTGAAGGCAAGCCAAAAGCTCAAAACATAACTGCCACTGGTGCTGCTAGCATCCCGGCCCAGGAGATGAAGTGGAGTGAAAATATACTTACCAGATACTGACCCTGTTTCTTGGACAACTTTTGTAACCCAGGAAGTTGCTGCTGCGGTTGGGTCTCTGCTGGTGTATAGGTAGGTGGGATATTTCTGCTGTGCTCTAGGGGCACATCAGGATAGACCAATCCTATGAACCAAGTGGGTGTGTTGTATGAGACCCAATTTCATAGAAAATCATTAATTTTTATGTGTTGATAGCTAATGAAATATTCATCAGTATGGAGAAGAGCTTTGAAGTCATTGCACATATAAGCGATATATCTTCAGCTCTCTGATTTGCCTCTTCCCTTCTGCCGCTTTGCCCTGGGGACTGGCAAGCAGACACGCGGCCCCGCACAGGAGGGGCGGGTGAGCCACGGTGATGCTCGCCTGTAGAGCAGCTCTCCAGCTGCTTGTCCTTCCCCATAGCACAGCCCTCTGCTGTGAGGTGAGAGAGTGGGGCTGCCCACAGAGCTTGGTAGCAGCTTTGTTCGTGGTAGCAGCCAGCTGAAGGTGAAAATGATTTTAGAGGAGAGACAAGTTCCTTATGTGTAACTAAAATCACCTTCATCAGAAGAACTGAAAACACAGAAGGATTTTTGGCACAAGCACCTTGTCCGGTAGCACAGGCATTGGCTGTGCAAAGGCAGTACAGAGATGCCTCATAGCTTTCACTGTTGGTAAAATCTCTGTCAGTTGATACGGATACCCATACAGAAAATTTTTTTTTTTAGGCATTGGCTGTGCAAAGGCAGTACAGAGATGCCTCATAGCTTTCACTGTTGGTAAAATCTCTGTCAGTTGATACGGATACCCCTACAGAACATTTTTTTTTTTCTGGTGCTTTCTAAATACGATTTACAATTTTGTGCCACTGCTCAGTAAAGAGTGGAGTTGCACTGTGGTCTTGTGAGCATTGGGCGTCTCTTCCAACACCACAGAGCAGGGAGGACAAAGAGGCCTTTCCTCCTCTAACTGCATGTTAAAAGAAGAATGAGACGTTCTATTCCAGTTTTGTAAGAAAGAGGATAGCAGTTTCCCGTGGAGGGTAATCCAGGGCCGCAAATCCCAAGTGGAGGCAGTCGTTTCCTGGCAATCCTGAGTCAGGTATGGGAGCCCCCAAAGGAGATGAACTTAAGATCCCTTTAATTCTTGGCTGCCAGCCCAGGGTCACCCCCTCCCAGCTTGTCTGGATTTCCCAGGGGCCTGGCCTTCCCATGGACCATCCTGGTGGCCATGGTACACTGACACTAACCAAGGTGTTGCTGTGGAGGTAGGCAGTAGGAAGAAGGTTTGCAAAGCTCAGGTCTGTCTTACAAAATCAGATTTTATTCTTGGCTCTCATGCCTTCCAAACATGAAGCACCTTGAAGAGTGTGAGCATGTGGATTGCATTGTGTCTTTTAAACTCCATTGCAGTTTACTCCTCTGGACGAAGATTCTTTTCCCATTTCTAGCTGATCCTACCTTAAAGCTTCAATAAGCCTGTAAGTAACAAGGCATAATAAAGTCCCGATCAAGTGATTAGTCTGCTCAGCTTTTCCTTGATTTTGTCTGAAAAGTCATATTTAGAGATTTTCTTAGGTGTGCACAAGGGAGACACGAGGTGAAACCATCCCCTACTGCTCTACCACACAACTGCCTCACAGACAGCAGGTCTATGACAAATTTACACCAGTGGCTAAAGCTGGCAGGGAGGCTTTTGTCCAATATACCAACTGAGTTTTGAGACTAGCCGTGATAAAGGGCCAAAAACTGTGTTTCCTTTAGGAAATTTTCTGAAGACAGAATGTACAAATTACATTTGAATGTGCTTCATTACGCTGACCTTTACACAGGACTCTGCAGAGAACTGGTACAAGGCAATATGACAAGCTAATATGAATTTCTTTGATAAATATGATTTATAATGTGATCAGAACCTCATCTGAAATTTAAGTTTCATGTGTGAAATACACTATTAAATGGCTGTTTGATGCTTTCTTGATTTTAGGACTCATGCAAATTAATGCATGCGTGGTGGAGAGGTCATTATGGACTCTGATGCGTCATTTCAGGCGTGCACTAAGCTGTACAGAGTTGCATGCCCCTTTCATGCGCAGATGTTTGGCATGAAGAGCGCACCAATTTGTTTGCTAAACATCAAAGTGCAGTGTGTAGCAAATCATACTGTAAAGAAATGCAAACCACTTGTTAGCGAACAGCCCGTTTCGCCTGCCACCAAGTGAGTATGTCATGGATATGAATAGTTCCCTACTCATTCCCTCACTAATGTGAAACATCCCTTTTACCAGTGAAGAGCGACAGAAAAGCGTAAATACATGGCCATAGCGCGTCATCTGAAAGGGGGCTTGGAGTATCACACATAGGAAGATCGTCCATAATGCAGTTTATCAGGCAGAAAATAGGATAAAAGGGTTCCTCTTGGTGTGTCAGAGGAAAACTTGCATGCTTGGATCTCAACAGTCAATGGAATTTGAGGTAAAAGAAAGCTAGTGACACACAGAGCTAGTGGCACAGGAAGAGCTAGTGTCCTAATGCAAAAGGGCAGCTGAAAAATAGCAACAGGACAAAATGACTTTGCGTATCTAAATACTAGGTCAGTTTTAATCACCGTGACAAGGGCATACAAGTCTTCCAGACCAGCCATTTAAATGGTGTAACTGAGGCAAGTTTGACCCCAAATCCATACCTGGCGTGATTTGGTAACAGACTGGGTGAAGGAGTTAAACAGAGCAGTCTCTGAGCCTGAGCTATTGTGTATTCCAAAAACAAATAAATGCATAAGTGCCTCAAATAGCTATTTCATCGAGTCCCAAGAAAGTAGTTGCTCTGTGTTGCTAACATTAACCCTGAGCAGCTGATAAGGCAGAAGCAGAACCTTGATAAAATCTCCATTCCACTGTTTGCAGGCTCTGAAAAAATACACTTCCAATGCATACTGGTGCCAGTGGTGTGATATCACTGGCAACATCTCCAGCAGTGTCTGCAAAGAAGCCTCACCATTGGATGAGAATCTCCAAATGGCCCAGGTCTCCACTGGGAGACCAGCCTGAGGAGGGGAGAGGGCAAACAGCAGCTCTCAGTGAGGAGAAACTGAAGCAAGAAAAGGGGAAGGAAAGGAAGAAGTTTCAAGAGGATTGAAGAAGTTGATCTTGAAATCACTTCTGAAAAATGAAAAATGTAGATAAAAATGAGAGGAAGACGCTTTTTAACCTGAAGGTTAAAGAGGGAAAGAAAATTAAACTGGAGAGGTGCAGAAACACATAGGAGGCCAAAATAAAGAAAGAAGAGATAAACAGGAGACAAACACATAGAAAGTAGAAGTGGCCAAAATATCTTCAATTTTTGACCATTCACTATGCTGATTGTCGGGGTTAGAACAGGGCTAGGGGGAGTCAAAAAAAAAAACAAACCAGAATTTTTGAAAGCAACAGAGAAGTTTAGACAGCCACGCCATTTTTCCTGTATGGGAAAAAAATGAGAAGTATTGCAGTCACATTCTCTCTTCCTCCTGTCAGGGATGAGGCAGGGTGGATGGGTGCTTTACAATGTCATGAAAGACAGAGCCACTGGACCTTGTGTCAGATGCAGACAAGCACAGAATGTTAATGGCTGAAAAACGGTTCAACAAACCTTTAGTGTCAACAACTCTTAGTCTTCCATTTCCATTCTCTAACAGCTAGAATCATGACTAATATTAACAAGCCTGCTAAAACCTTACCAGCTAAAGAGGCATAAGACACCACAATCCAAAGTATTTTCTTTGAGATTACAAGCAAAATAAATTTATCTTCTTGTAATCATTCTCCATAAATCTTTCATTAATACTTTGCTGAAATTAAATGTCATTAACCACTTTTTAATAATTGTTGTTTGTTTTGTTAAAGAATGTCAGGAACAATAGCACAGAGTGACTGTTGTATTACATTTATCTGGTCCTCTTTTTACGCACAGCAGCGCTGTCAACTCAAGGCACTAATGTCTGAAATACTGTGTGGAAAGCACAAAGCTTTTTCCTCCTACTGTGTTGAAAGCTTCGGATTTCAATAAAGGCCACACCACTTGTGAGAAGTTGTGGGGGAAACACTTACCTGATGTAGCATGGTCTGTAAGGGGACTTATGCTCAGGTCTCCCTTTTCAAAGTCATTTTAAAATCCCAAATAAGATGGTTTTGCTCTGTGATACACACGTACTTAGTTTCCTGCACTTGCTGGCATTTTCTCAATTGTCTCACAATTAGCATTGGTGGTCGTGGACCATGTTACCAAATGACACAAGCAGCCACCAAACAAAATTAAAAGGGTGGTTGTGTCCTGGAGGGACTCGTAGATCATAGCGGGCACCACGTTTCAGTTGCTAACTCAGGCACATAGAACATGAACATCTGTGTCTGGGCTGGTAAACTAGATGTCACTCACAGACAAAGCAGAGGGACAAGGATGCCTCGGGCACAAAGCATCTGCCTTATCTTGGGTATCCTAAATGATGCTGTTCTGAACTGTGTTTTAGAAGTACCTGTTTCTCTCCAGGTTCTGGAGTGGTACCTTCTAGACTGTGAAGGTAGTTTGGGGTCATCACCACAGAGGTGCATATCTGCACTGGTCGGATGAGTCCTCTCCTCGTGACCAAACACAATGGTTTTATGACTGGTGAGGGAGTTGGGTTCTCAGTGGAAACAACTGGTTATCATCCCAGTTTGAGTGATGTTGCACTTTGAGAGAAAAGGCCCAGGACTGCACCAAGGCAGAGACTGACCCAGCAACCCAGCCTCCATTCTAGGGATGAAGGTGGTGGTGGAGTGCTCGCCTTCCAGCAGCCTTCGTCCCGTGCAACTTGCACACTTGTATCTATACACAGACTAGCATGGGGAGACCAACAGCCCGTCGTGAGGTCTTAGGACTAGACTTCTCACCTTCCAGGTTGATCATGAGGCTTGACAAAATTAAACTGCTGTTTTGGCCTGTGTTCAGAAAGAAAAAAATCTACAGGAAAAGTTCAGTATTATGATGCACCTTTCATGTCCTTACCTTCAATCTGTATTGACAAAGATGATGTTTATTTCTGTCCTTTCTTCTCCCCCACGCTCTGTATGTGCATCACCGAACATGGGATCACTCAAGGAAACCAATGAGAAAAGAAGAGAACGGAACCAGTCGGGCTGAATATGCAATGACCTCCTCCCAAAACAACAAAACAGTTGATAACAATGCGGTTGTATAATCCCTGAAACCCCGCCGAGGCGCAGGAGGTGGTAAACTGTCAAAGCACACACACGGAGTATGCAAGGTGGGTGAAATAAGGCGATGAACGGAGCTCTGTGGCCAAGGACTTCATTTCAGAAATAGCGCACGCATCAGTGATTTAGAAGAGTGCTCTTCAGGCTTGCTGCTTCTCCAAGGGAGGATGAACTCGCCCACCTGGGCTGCCCGGAGAAAAGGCCTCGCAAAGGCATAGGCATTGCATGCTGCATCCGGTGAAAGCAATGTTGCGATGCCTCCCGCTCCTTCTTCTTCCTCTCTTCACCACCACCCCCACCCCTCCACACACACACTCTTCACTTTGAATTGAGTGGCCACAAAAAGCTGCTGAAATAGGTTATTTTGAGGAGAAGGTGATCTGCCAGAGTGGCAGCAGCTTATTATAAATGGGTCTGAGGGTCAAGGGTGGGAGGCGTCACCTACGTGCTTCTCCAGCCTGTGCAGTTTTGTACACTTATATTTCATTCTTACCATTCTTATTATTTCATTATTAAAAAGGGAACAAAGGTTTCTATTAAACTATCAAGCAACCAAAAATTGTGTGAACTTGTGAGTTATCCCAGGAAATTCATCTGCGGTCCGGTGACTATGCAGTTTCCATGGCTGAAGACTTTTCAGACAAAAGAAGTGAAAATGTAAGATTTTAGCAACTGGTATTGCTATTGAAAGAGAGATGTTATTAAGAGGTGCTTTGAATGTTATTACTTCATAATCAGCCTCCTTTTTTGCATCACACTATTTTTTATCTATAAAAAAGTTCTTCCTTTGTGAAATTCTATGCGTTTCTCAGTTTTGCATCAAACCGATTCCCCAGGGAATGCCCTACAGAAAAGGTGATTTTTACATCTTGGTGTGAGTATTTAGGTGGGATTGTGTTGAAAGGACTGGCAGCCCTTTGAAGTCCCCTTCATTCACTGGTTAGTGTTGTTTCCTGAAAGTCTCGAGTCTCCTGAACTGACCCACCAAGGACATTGTAGGTCTGTCTTGGAGGACCACTTTTGAGGGGCTGGTAAGCTGGTTGTGTCCATGTTAACTCAGTCCCTGCCCCTCCTGGCCAGAGACTGCCGATGGTGCCAAATTCAGCGTAAAAGCTTAGTGTTGTACTTTCCGTGCCGTGGATTGCAGACTACTTAAAAGCAAAGCTGAATCCACACAAACTTATTTCACTTAGGATCTCAGGTTAGACTCAGTAAATAACCCTTAGAATAAAGGCGATGAGACTAGCCAAGGTGATGGTCTTTTCCCACCTCCTGAAAACTTCCTTCATATCACATCTCCACGTGTATGTCTCCGTTTACCTCTGCGCTGAAAGCAGTGATGCAGTGAAAGACAAATTCCACTCTGGCTTCCTGACTGGACATCAAGCTTCGGTACCACTTGATTTCCATGTCTGTGAGTAACTCCGACCCAGTCTCACTCCGGGATGTGGCTGTGCCTCGGCCATCATGTCCCTCCTTACTGCAACACACTGATGCTTTCAGTTTTCTGTAAGGATGTGCCTGAACTGTGGAAATCTGACCTTAATTTTGAATGAGTTCTTGTCTGCGGTTGCTCGGTTGCCGGGATGTAGAGTTTGGCCTGACAGTAGAGAAATACAATGTTCTGCAGACCTTCCCCAAAAAAAGCTCCAGGATGTGCAAATTTCAGTTTGTGACCGTTTCAGCTCAGGCCCATCTGTAGTTTTCTATTGCCTACTGAACGATAGGGTGTGTGTAAATATAAGTATCTTTACAATGATGAAATGAAATGCTGCTATATACTGCTGTTGAGGCATCTGTGGAGTTACTCATTTAGCTTTTTAGCCCGTCATCACTAAGTAGAAGTTTAGCTACATAAAATTATTTTTTAAAGGCTAGACTTTCTTAGGTGAATGCAATTACAAAAGTGAAAGGGAGTAAGTAACCCTTTGCCCAAGAGTACGATCGTGCCCTGCCATACTCATTTTTTACGCTTGCACAAGACACAGTGATATGTTCTTATATCCCAAGTGGGATTAAAATGACAGAATTTACACCCTGAGTCTAGTATCCTAAATGTTGATTTCCTAAAGCACCTAGCCCCTAAATACTATAACAAAAAAACTGCGAATATATTTCTAGAGTATTTTTTGAGCAATAGCATTTATTTTGGTGCAGTTACCTATGTTTGCCTTTCTGTTTTCACTCCTGTTGTTCCTGCCTAAACGTGACGTAGTTTGAGACTGGTTGCATGTTTAGCTGAGAGCATAAAGTGTGAATGCAGATGAGTTTAGCATGATACAGGCTCAGGATTAGCACTTTCTCATACAGGATGTTGATTCTATTTATTTCCGGATACAGCTTTAAAGGCATGTTCTGCAAGGCCAAAATCACGAAAGGACTTTATAGCTCATTATATCCATCGAAAAGCATCTGGTTTTGCAAGAAGAAGTCTAAAGACGTGGTCACTGGACACTGTCTGATTTTCAGTGATGTCAGTAGCAAAATGTCCTCACTAGAGAAAACCCTGGTGCATGACATAACCCAAGCAAACCCACCCCAGGCCCCCTGAGGTATCCTCAGAAGAAGAGAATCATTAAAAACTTCATGGAGAAGGGGAGGCAGGGCACTGCCAGGAGCAGTACGTGAGGACTAGGATCTATTTCAACTCTGCCACTGATCTGCTGTTTACTAGCAAGTAATTTTGCCTCTCTGTGCCTCAATTTACCCATCTGTATATTCAAGATAAAAATACCAGCTCTGTGGCAGTATTTTGAGAGATATAGATGTATCCTATTTGCATAGGCAGATATACACTATCGCTATATCCCACGTGCTGATACTAAATAAATGTATTTGGGCACGTCATTGCCATTTTTCTTAAACACTGGTCGCGGAAGAGCAGCAGCAGGCAGGCTGAGAGCTGCTTCTCTGCTTGTCCAGAGCATTTCCTCTCAGCAGTCACACAGCTGCACGGTGGGGAGAGGTGGGGAATCTTGCATGGGGTGGATTTGCCTTTAGATTGCTGCCGAAGTACCGCTGACTACACACCACCAAAATTCAAGGCGATCTTCAGAAAGGCGCTTGTGGAAGTATGCTGGAAGCAGATGTAAGTCTTCAGAGAAGAGAGGCTTCAGTGCCGTAGAGGAAGGATTTCTGAAGTTTGCTTATGTGGTTCAAGGTTGTGTTTAACACTCTACAGACTACTTGCAAAGCTTTTATAGAACAGGCTTATATGCCTCCTTATTTTACTGTAATTAAATACAAAGGGAAAAGAACAGGCTTGATGGAAAAGGGCTTTGCTAAGCAGTGACCCTGGATCTGGGGAACTGGCCACCTGAAATGCAGCTTTACAGGCATTTTGAGTTCAATTTTAGCCATCAAATTATCCGGTGTAAAAAGGCCCTGCATAGCTTCGTTCACAAAATAGGCAGATCCCTGGCAGATGCAAAGGTGGGCCATTTCTACCCAGAAGTTAACTGCACTGTTCTGACCACCACCAGAGAGGCTCAGAAAACTGCCGTGTTCAGTTTGAGGGAGCATCAACTCAAAATTTCTTTTCAAGAATCGCCACTAGCAGATGCAAGCAGGGAGTGCACTTTAAGGGGCTGAGATGCAAAGCGTTGAGTTTCCTCAGTTCTCAGCAGCACCAGGAAGGTGGAGCTGAAGCCCCAGGCTTGCTGCCCTTCCTGGCTCTGTCCCAACACAGCTGTGTGCCCAGGAAAGCATCTCTACCTTAGATAGATGCTGCAAAAACAGACAAGGAAAGAGGAGAGTTCTGCTAAGTATAAAATATAAATAAATTGATATATATCTATACAGAGACCTAATTGTCCGGTCTTGCATGCCGTATGGTCACAGCATGTGAAGCAAGTGTGGGCCTCCTGCTCCAACCAGGTCCTGACCATAGATGCTGCCAACCAATGGAGAATCAGGCCTGTGGTAGATATGTATTTACAATACTCCCTGCACCTGTACAAACAAAAGTATAATTTTAAACTGCAAAATAGTGTGTTCAAACCAATGCATGAATGTAAATATTCTAAGATCTGCCTTCTCGACTGTGTACCACATGTACAGATGAAAATGAATATTGTTTTTAGGAAATCTGTAACAGTGGTTAAATGACTAAAGAGAAAAAAAATATCAGAGTTAATGTTGTCATGTTTCTCAAACAAGCCATTAATGTATATTTAGTATTTAAGGATATTGCTCAATAAGTATGTTTCTGTACCAAAAACTGTGTTTGCATATACAGATTGTGCAGTACCCTATTTTAAAAAGGCACCATAATTAATTTTTATTTTAAATAAAAATGTACTTGTAAGAAGTTTTCTGTGTCCTGTCGGTCATATAGCTGAGAACAGAGTCTACACGTTGAAGAGAAATGATGAAAGGAGTAATGCCTGCAGTGCCTCTTCAGGCACTTCTCTTTCCGCCCAAGTTAACCCTTTTACTTAAACACTTTCTGTGCTGGCTTTGGAGAAGCTCGCGGCTGCTGCTCGAACCTGTGTCTGGCCAGGTTCTAGTTCTGTCTCGCCTAACCCTGCAGTTTTAGTCCCAGGTATGTGAACTGCCTCATAAACAGAGGAATTATACTCGTACGTTCCTGCAGCCTCCCCAAAGCTCAAGAAATCCCTTCTCTTTCTGCTGAAGGGTCTGGAAGTTTCCCTAACAACATACTCTATAGTTTTAGAGTGATTTCTTTATCTTTCACATGATAGTACCTTTGTTTATTTTGGTGCAAGAGATACCGTGCACCACTTTATATCCTGACTAACTCTTTGGGTGGTCTTCACCCTCCCTCCTCCACACAAGAACAAAAGCAAATTATGGACCAGTCCTTCAGCAGATCAGCGCTGATTTGCGGTAGCTAAACCCTGATCCTTTGCCCAGGGTTCACCTCTCACAGTTCTATGCCTTTATCAAATGCGACTGAAGAGCACAGTCTGAGGGGGCTTCCCTGAAGCCAAGTGGGCATCACAACCTGGACCTTCCTTTAGGGTGGAGCTTTTCCTTCCCCAGGCACTGAAGGAGCCTAAAGTAACTCCCCAGGACAGGTCAGGTGCCTGAGTAAGGTCAGCTGAATAGCAGCCAAGGGGTGGGAGGATTTTGGTTTAAATGGGGAGGCATCCTAGTTGCCTTTAATTCCCAAGACAGTATTCCCTAACAGTTTTCATTGGTCCCTTGGGAATGACTTCATATCGTAGTTAAAAGAAGCCCTTAAATGGGACATAAAAACGCTAATGCAAAGTGATCAGGTGGCAGTTTAATAAATTGCAGCAATAGCCATTAGCCATATACTATGATATCCAGCAGGCTTAAGTATCAGACATGTTTTGCAAAAGAGGACTTCCACATTAAAACCTCCCTGTGATGACTGAGACAGAAGGTGCCTCTGCAAGGCACTGGCTTCTGCTTCAGGCATCAAAGCAGCTGGGTCAGCATCCGTACCTGCAGTCCACAGCAGAGGAAGAGGGACATCACTTTGAACAGGAGACTGCCATGACTGGGAAGAGACCACTGGGAAACCAGTCAGCAGAAGAACGTAGGGTACAGCCCTGGTGAAATTCAGGTGAGGTCCCTCGAGTGCTACTAACAGTAAAAATATCAGCCCAGAATTTGCTGATACTTGGATGAGCTCATGCCATGCTTTAGTCACGGTGAGATGGTGCAGGAATCAACGCATGAGCATGTTAAGGAATGACCCAAGTACCAGTGCTCTTCAGTGAGCAACAGGAGTATTGGGTGCAAATCTGCTTAAACTAGAGCTCAGCAGAAGAGCTCCAAACATAAAACTGAGGTTATGTCTTGGACAGAGCTGAAAAGATTTGTAAATAACATGAGATGCAGCAATTTGCCATGCTGAGTCCAGAGCCTGGTGTTGCCTTGGCGTGCTCTTCCTCCGCCGCCCTATCCCTGGGAACCAGCGTTATAACACCAAGAGAGAAATTAGATTACTGGGGTTTAACATTGTTTGGAAAGGGAGCAAGAGGTTCATAACGAGAGAGATGCAGTGTATTCTGTGATTTTGCTAATATGCAATCATTATCAAGTGCCTTTCACTGGTTTCATCTGGACACAGCGTTGCCAAGGTCTACATCATTTTAATAGATGTCCGCCAGAATTAGTTTCAAATTACAGCTTCCTCCATTTTTGAAAGATGCTCTGATTTGGGCATGCTTGATTAAGGCAGGTGTAGTCATTGCCTGCAAAACAATCAGATGTTTAAAAAAACACGTAACTGATGTTTTAGTATGAATACATACTAAAACAATACATACATCAAAGCATACATACTAATACATACTTCAGCTACTGAAGTGTTAACATTCTTAATATTAATAGATGTTTCTTTTCTATCAAAAATATCCCTTCAGAGCTGATCTTCTGTTTAATAAAGGTTTTCTCTAAGCCATATTCTTAAGGTTTTTTCAGAACTGTTACGTCTTCAACCTTTTTTATAGCACAGAAACAATTGTCTAATTACAAGCTAGCAGAGAAGTTGTCCTTGGAAGTGACCTTGACTATCATTTTTTTTAGTATTCAGGAAAAAATACTGGGAATATTAATACCAAGATTCCTGGCATGTGCTGAACTTGTTTTATTTTTGGTTCTAGTTAAACAAAAGCACTCACTGCCACATTTAAACAATTGTCCTGCTGTTCCTGTCCTGCAGCGTGGTTCAGTTTGGTATATCTGGGGGGGTTAGCAATTCTCCTGATTAGAGTGAGCATCGGAGCAGTGCCTGTGCCGTGCCGGTGTCCTCCCAGCCTAGCCCATCCCGGTGTGAGCATCAACATCCATGCAGTGCTGCAAGCCCAGGCAAGGGCTCCTTACCTGAGGGGCTAACATATAGCACACGGGGTGTCCCGACAGCCATGGAGGGAGGCTTAATGCCTGGATGAAGTGTGCAGCCCCTAAAGGGGTATTTTCTGAGGAGAGGGAGGGATGGAGCAGCCACTGGGCGCAGGATGCAGCACCAACACCCCGCTGTGACCCCAGTATAGACAGTCACTGAAGAGGTTGATATGTAGTAGAAAAGTGATTGAAACTGGGGGTAGGTGGTCAAAACTCCTTTATCTTATATTATAAAATGCCATAAAAACATTGCACCCATGAAAGAAGCATTATTGCGCTGACCAGCATTTCTGATCAGCCACCAGTGATGCAGGGGAGGGGTCTTGATGGGTCGCATGTGAAGCTTGGAGACCCAGCTACGCCTTCCTTAACATATGCCTATAGGCTTTAATTTCTACCTCACTCTATAAATGGCAAGGCTTTAAGAAGCTGATTTTATCGTCAGTGCTGGCTAGATACATCAAATCTTATTTCTTTCCTTAATCTGTGAGTTCTCATTAAAAAAAAAAAAAAACAAAACACAAAATAACATATGCCTATAGGCTTTAATTTCTACCTCACTCTATAAATGGCAAGGCTTTAAGAAGCTGATTTTATCGTCAGTGCTGGCTAGATACATCAAATCTTATTTCTTTCCTTAATCTGTGAGTTCTCATTAAAAAAAAAAAAAAACAAACCCACAAAACCAGTTAAACGGTATTTATATACATCTGCCTGAAAGTGTTTTATATTATACATCATTGTGACTGAAAGAGAAAGGAAGTTCCTTTGTAAATAGCAGCTGGCTGTTTCGCTTTCCTATGCACTGATACAAATTTCATGAACTTGGTTTTGTGCAGCACAAAAGGGACTTGGAGACGGAATGTGAATAAATTTCCCTTTACGTTTGGCATCACTTCCCCTTGCACACGCAAACAGAAATGCTTTCAGTGTTTAAGGTTTCATTTAACACAGTTGTGGTCAGAAGCAGAAAATATAAAGAAAAGCAGTGGTACGGCAGACACGTCGCAGTGAACAACAAGCCTGTGAGCCAGAGACAGCCTTTCCTATTTTGATTTGTAATTTGAGGATAATTCAATTAGACATTTCAAGCAATTTAAACATTCATGCATTGTCCAGCACCAAAGCATGAACTGTTCAGCAGCAAACTAGACCTGACAGCCTTAGCAGGCTGAGTAAAAATCCCAGTGTTTAAAATGAAAAGCCCTCGCCTAATTGATGCCTACTGGAAAATTAAAAAAAATAAGGGGG
>NW_010427412.1:36124-47627 GCF_000710305.1 Buceros rhinoceros silvestris | reverse complement strand
GATTTGCAAGGGGGGACAAGGAGGGTGAGAGAAGTACAAATGGGAGAATGAGGCATATATCCTGGTTGGGGGGTTCATATCTCATTTGCAGCCATTTGCTTAACAGAGTATTTCAAGGCCTGTATGTTCATTTTATAGGGAGATTAAAATACAAATGCACATGATCACCCACCTGCTCCACCTCTCCGGTGGTAGCTGAAAGGCAGACAGGCTTTAGGAGCAAAATGGAAGGAGCTGCAGCTGTGTGTGAAAGCTGGATCCCTCCTGCCCTCGCTCAATAGCACTGAGGCATCGGAAGGCATCACCTGATGCCAAGGTCCTGGCACTGTACCCATGAGGCAGGACAAAGTCCTGCCCGGGCCGTGTCCTGTTCAGAGACAGCAAGAAGTTGGGGAGCAGGAAAACCCATCACCCTGCCTTTTGCAGTCACGGCAAGGCATTGCACAATCGCTTGCCCGGGATCACGTGCGGAGCCTGCGAGGGGTCAGGGACCAAGCCCTGCACCCACTGCTCTGCTCTCCCCAGCTGGCTGCCAGCAGTCAAACCCCTGCAGGGGGGGTTGCGTGGCTCTGAGCCCATGAAATGGAGATCCTGGCTGCTTGGGTGATAGCTCAGTATGTTAGAACACTGCGTTCGATAATAATGCAAGGATTTCCAGGGGAATTTCAAACCAGGATGTTTCAGAACCTTGTTTGCGTTAAATGCATTGTCCCTTATAGCCTCCAAACATGGGGGGAGGAAAGATATTTATGTGTCTTTTACCCCACAAGCTTCCCTAGAAGCAGGAGGTCATGCTAACCTGTTGGCCTGTCAGGCAAAATCGCTCCGATGGACACAGATTTGGGCTGCTCAAAGTCATTCTTTTGGTAACAACTTCAAGAAGCAGGGGACGAAAGCATTGTGAATCGTCAGGTAAAACTTCTGGCAGGCTACCTGCCTTTGGTGTCTCTTCAATGCCTCCTTAGAGCATCTCTGGAGCAGAAAACTTACCCGCAAGACCTTTCAGAAATGTAACACACCTATCTCCTCTTCATTTTAAGCATTAGGCAGGACCGAGTTTGGATGGTAAAAACCCCCAAAAGCACGTGCAGTACATGCGGATGCCAGATGCAGTGGTACATTTCCTTGAGCATTTCTATTTGAAGACCCCCTGTCCAGTGTGCTTATCACCTGCTCAAGTGTGAACGGCTTGCGCTGAAATTTTCCATGCTGACCGTCTGCTGCAAGCTGACCTTTATATTTGTCTAGGAGTTGCAGAAGAACAATTCCGTTGCTTCTAAGAATGATATTTGGGGAAAAGATATTAAAACAAAACCCAGTAGTAATTTCTCACTGTTTTATTGAGAATCTCTGATTCTTTCGAGAAGGAATTAAATTGGACTAGCAGATCTATACTTGTATTGCCAGGTACAAGCCTCTGGAAACTCATGGGTCCTCTTCTTTACAGGCCACTTGAGGTGGACAGGTAAATCCTCTAAAAAGTCTGTTTGTGGTGAGGTTGCTCCATCTCCGACATTCCTACTAAAATAAAGGCACTGAATTTCGGTCGGTTCTTGTCCAAGAATTAAACATTTCCATATCTGTGAATAAAGTCAAGGGTGGAGCTGAATAAAAGCAATTTGCCTGATTTGTTTTAAAAACTGTAATTTTGGAGGATCAAAACTATTTGCAAATTTGGTTCAAAATTGGTAGTGAGATTTATTATTTGCAATAGTTAGAAAATTAGCGGCTCATGTCTTTGGATATCTTGGTAGAAACAAGCATTAGTAGCAGAAATAAACAGCCTCTCAGCAAAGAATCCTCCTACTGCCTGTGTTGGTGGGAATGAAGGATATTGTCAGCATCACCTTGAAAGAGGTCGTGCTGATCATACACACAGGTAGAGACCCTCAGCATGAGAAATCCCTCAGACCACAGGAATCTGTACAACGCTCTTCTTTCCTGGTACCTCAGGCAGTCCTTAGACACAGCTACAACTCAGAAGCTGCTCAAACATGCCTCCTGCGTGTAGGCACACCAACACACACACGCAGATGTACGTAGACACTCGGTGTCTGCCTAGAAGTGAGCAGCAATTATTTGCAATTTTCCACGACAATGTGGCATAAACTGTTTCAGGGCATCTTTTGAAACAAGCTTGTCTCCCTGCCCCAATCACTGAGGCAAAATCGTTATAATCTGATTCCCCTTTGAAAAATGGCAGCAGAGGAGCGGGGTTTATCCTTTTTCCTAGCTTTTTAAAGTACTGATAGTGCACATCTGAAGTTGCTGAGGCTTTACAGGGCTGGACGAATGTACCTGAATGAAGAAATTACAGATTCAGCAGCTATGTTTTTTTCTTCTTATGCCTCATCATCTGCTATATGAATTCAAGTCTCCAAATCAGGTTTTCAGCTGCATTTTTGCAACTCATCATTTTCAGATTATGATCTTTCTGACCCACAGCTGTGTTCAAGGAGGTTGTCCAGGAAGAAAAAAAAAAAAAAAGGCAAATTTAGGAAACAGTTCCCTAACTGAGGCATCAGACTGTATGGTACCCACCAGGTCACCTGCCAGCTTCACTGGCCCTAATAAAAGCAGTAAAACTACTCCTTAGCAACAGGCGTGGGATAAAGCACCAGAAGTTTATTTTAGTAATTGTAATCTCATGTAAGAATCGTACTGTTAAACTACCACAGGAGATTAAGCCAAGAACTTTAAGAATTAAAATTTACCATTTCTGAGCCAAAAAACCCCCCAAAAGAACAGAAAAAAAAAAAATCCAGTCTTCTCTGAAATATCTTCCTGGGAAACTGATCCACCATAAGTTTGACGGGTGCTCTAAATTCAACATTCCCTTTAAAAGTGTTTTAACTTATCAAGATGAGTCTTGCGATAAAATCCCTTTTGGTATTTCTACTGTGCTGGCTGCTGTCTGAACATGTTGAGAGATGTTCTCTGACCAGCACCATGCAATCTGAACAGGCTCAGCTTTTGCTGTCAGTGCCTTGAGGGACATGAATAATATCGCAGATTCATTTGCCATGTGGGAGAAGAGGTTTATTCTCAACACTATGAGTTATGAAGCCTAATTTACAAAGCCACTGAATACCTGGGGCAGGATTCCTCTCACCTAACCTTAACCAAACTAAACATGTCATGTTTATTATATCTAAATTATCTACAATCTTGTCATCAGTGGAGGAAGACGGCACCTCCAGATGGCAGCCCATCTTACCCTGAAGTAAGTGCCTATGCCTGGGGGGCCGTTCAGCCTGCTTGGTTAATCAGGGACAACTGCTGTAACACAGGACGTGGCTCCCAGGGTCTGAATTTATTGATGGTGAGAGGGCAGATGCTGCTGCATGTAGACATTGCAGTAGGGGGTTAACATCCAGTCCAGTGATGTCAGACACTCATCCTAGCAGGAAATAATGCAAACTTAAGTAATAATGATAATCAACAATCAGAGTAGGAACAGGCCATTCAAAACTGGACATATTTATACAAACTTGTGCAGAAAAACCAACCTCACTTGTGAAAACGCAGTGGAATAACTCATACAAAACAAGACTTCAGAAAACTTCAAGTGTGTGTGTCTGTGCATGTGCCATGTGTGCATATGTACACAATCTAGTATCTAGTTCAGCCTGAGTAGAAAAATGTTATTCTGAAAATAGAAACTCTCGAGCAGACAATACCTTTGAGGTCACTTGAGCAATCTGATCGTGCATCCGCTGAATGGGAAGGCTGGAAATCCTGACGTGCATCCTCCTCACTCCCAGTTAGCAGCAGCACATGCAGTGCTTGGAGCCTCAGCACCCCTCTCTGCAGACAGAAACCCAAACTAGGACCTCACGGGAGTCTGGAGAGCACACGGCAGAAGAGCCCAGGGTCCCAGCCCGCCTTTCTGGCAAGGCCACCTCTCCAGTGTTGAAGTGACATGAAAACACAAGTTACAAAGATAATAAAGCATGAAGCCTCCCTCCCCACAACTCGTTTTCTTTTTTAGGTTAGGAAAAATGTGGTGACCAGAGGACATCTTCTTCAAATCGGTTTTTCCTCCTGTTTCTGAGCAGTTTTTCATATCACAGAACAATCCTCAGACACATAAGCAAGGAAGCAAGTGCCCTTTGAAGAGCCTTGCCTTTAGGGGCTGCACAGTCTGTCCAAGCTGGCTGGTCACACAACATTGACAAAAATGACCATAGGAGCCCGAAAAGCCAACAACTCATCCTTCTGATGACTGCAGTCTGTCATCATCACCTGATTTCAGACTCATCGCACAGATGTGCCCTTTCTCCAAGGGAACGGAGCAGCTGAAAGCAACATGACACTCCATCAGCTTTGAAAAGCTTAAAAACAATCAGCACTGGGTTTGTCTATGGGTTTTCAGGGATTTTCTGCCTCGACTTACATTTAATCAGCAGAAACAAGAAAGCAGGTAAGAGGATGTTTGCTAAAACCGAAGTATAAAAGATTTGAATGAAATTTCGTTTTGCTTTAAGGAACACATTTTAAAATGACAACTGAGACAAAAACCAGTTAATCCATATCACGTTCTGCACATTTTATTCTGTGTTTAATATACCAGGAAACAGACTAAGGAGATGCACGAGTGATGAGATTCTTGTTTGCAGTAGAGGGGAAAAAAACCCTTCAGTAATGAAGACAGAATTCACCCACATATCATATGATAGTGATAACTAATATAAATTGGACATGACATTCAGATGCCGAAGAATAACCTACATTCCACATTTGTTGTGTTGATTCACAGCAATGACCTTGACCCAAAAAATGCTACGTAAGTGCTCAGTGTTATTAATAATAATCATCATTCAGAGAACTCCCAGATGGATTAACCCAACTTCCTTTCTCCAGCAGCTCTGCTCTCCTTTTATTTGGCATGTTCGTTTTATTCCCTTCTAATTAAATGTGATTTTTCTCAGCAGATGCCTTTATTTTTTTATTCAAATATTTGACTCAGCGGAGCTGAGCAATGGATATCCCATCCCATTTGCCAACTTACTGCTCGGGCTCTGCCTTGCAGCCCCACGTGCCATGTGCAGCCATCCTCAGAGAAAGTCACAGCTCTGCAAACACTCTGAAGGGGAAAGTTGTCATGTTTTGATGAGGCCCACGACGCAGATCATGTCCTTCTCCCTGGACTGATGTCAAATAATGATCTCAAGGCCAGCCTATGCATTCTTGATACAACTTTTAAGGAATCAATCTTACCAGTATAACAAAGGAAACAGGCTACTGGGTCCTTGAGAACAATCTGAAACTATTTTGAAAAGGAAACTGTTGGCTTTTTCCTGGTTCTTCATCTTCATGATTCAAAGTAACTCCTCAAAAAGACAGAATTTTTGGCTAAGAGCCACATTTTCAGGCTAAATTTAAATGTCCCCCATCTGCTGTTCTAAATGTAACTGTACCCCAATGGTACAAATGTACCAACTGCATCCACAAACCAGCCCTGGAGATTGCCCAGTGGCTCAGGGAGCATCATCCAGCTGGAAACAGAATTTGCAGAATTAGGGACTGTGACAGGAGCCTTTCCCCGTGACCCCTGGCAGGCTGGGAAGACCTGTGCGAGGCTGTAGAGATACGCTTTCCCGTACCTGCCTGGAGGCTCAAGAGCCTGTGGACAATGTCAGGCTCTGATGGGGTACAGGTGCCCAGATGCCCATCTCCAAATACAGTGCTGCAGCTCATCTACTTCTTTGCTGGTTGACTACCTGGATCTCATCTCATATAGGGCTGCATTTTTATATTTATTTTCTTTTTTTTTTTAAGGATAAATGCTTCTTGGATTTATCTTTTACTTTAAAGCTTTGGATAAATGAGGAATCAAAGCCTCAGTTTCTCCCTGGACCATATGAGTGAAAGAGGCAACAGGCAAATCACCTTATGCTGAGTTTACATTAGCCTTCACAGGTCACAGAGGGTACGGCTGATCTCTCTGTTAGCCAGCATCAGTGAATATAGTCTCCAAGTCGAGGTAAACTGAGGTAACTAAGCTGAAGATATTAGCATAGGGCCTGCAAATGGCATTTGCTGGAATCAAGAGAAATTTTTTCTAGTGCCATGGAGAGCCACAGGAAATTATTTCCACATGCATCCATGACCTCCCTGAAGTCAAATGTGACTCTTCAGGCAGAGCCCCTTCAACCCCCCAGTGGGGACATTCACCCTATGTTTACCCTATTCACCCCTATGTTTACTGGCAGTGTGTGCTGCAGGAAAAAATAAACAAAGCAAAAAGGTCATTTGTCTGAAATCATTTCCCAGTCACATGATGAAGGTAACAGAACTAACATCACTCTTCATATTCTTGTTCTCCTCTGTTTTCTCTTTTCTTTCTTTTGTTCAGTACTTTATTTACTGGATGATTCGGTTTTCATGAGTGAAGTTTTTTTCCCCATTACCTTCTTTTCCTAACCTCCTGGATACTACCATGATTTATAACATTTTTTTTTCTTCACAAAAACCAAAGCACTGACAGAAAGAACTGTCTTATGGGTAGCACGAATTTCTGAGACAGAAGGGTCACCCAAGAACAGCAATAGTGCATGGTCTTGCCCCAGTAATGACTGCGTGCTGCAATCCATCCCTCCCATAGAATTACATTATTTCATGCAAAATAGAGCAGCTGCCATAAATGTGCTCCACTCATAGAAATGAGCTGAGATCTTCACCTGGTAAATAGTCATGTAGTCCCTCTGGAGTCAAGGAACTTCTTTTTTATCAAAATCAAAAATCCATCCCTTTTACTTCCCTTATCAAAAAGCCAGGGGGGGGGAAAAAAAAAAAGAGATCTCATGATCTCGTTGGGAGCCAGTATCTGACCTACTGCCTCTCCCTATCTGTGTTGACTCTGGATGCTCCTGCACAGCACTGTGCCCTCCGCCTGAAGCTTGAGGATGGCTTCCAGCCTCCCAAAGCTTTTCATTACCTTATCTCCATTATTTAGACAAACGCAGAACACTTCTCCAGGCAGGTTGCAGGGCGCCAGCTTATCTGCATTATTATAATAATGAGCCTTTATCCACAGGATCCAGCCTCTCCTTAAAAATCACATCCTGATTAACGTACTGTAAATAAGGGGATCTCCATGCTACAGTACTAGATGTACTGCCCTCTCTTGATCCCACTCTGCTGTGTTTCACTGCTTGCTTCTTGTTTTGCTCTTCTGACGTCACCTGGCCACTTGCCATCCTCATGTTTATTGTTAAATAACCGGTTTGAAGAACAGCCACGATCTGTTTAATGGGGCCCGTGACACGCTCCAAAGGAGTTCCTTCAGCTTCAACGCATTTACCTAGTGGGTCAGGGGCAAGGGGAGCTGAGGTGTCCTGAAGCTGCAACATGTTAATGGTAACTGCTCTCTCTGTATGGCCCATGAAACCTTGCTGTGGTCAGGATGTCCCAGGGGTAATCATGATACCATGTAATTGCATGGAAGGAGGGAGCCCATAACGTTCATTTTATCCCAGGAATTATATGAAGCTATCCTGTAGCAAACCAGTCGAGCAATACAAGGCTTTTTGGGTGACATGCTTATTTTACATGACTTTTTGAGGATCACTTGTTTCTTTTAAATGCCAGGCTGTTAAATCTATCAGTGAAAGTCAAAGCTGTATATTTTCTATATGCTCTGGCTTCCCATAATTTTACAGATTATAGGAGGCCTTCTCAGAAACATAATCCTGTAAATGTAGCCACATGTGTGAATAACATTTCAAATTTCTTCTTCTAGGGGCTCTAGCTGTGCTACTTAGGACAAAATAAGCTTTTACACTATCTAGAAGCCTTGGCAAGAAGAAGAAAACAACAATGTCTTTCAAAAATGTGGCAGGTCACCATGTTTCATATAAACCAGGTATGGATGCTAGGATATACAAATCTAATAAAGATAGTGAAATAAGATGAAATAGAGCTTCTTTTTGAGCACAAGAAAGGAAAAAAGAGTCAGTCCCAATTTTCTGACTTGTCTATTGGAATAGAAGTTCCATGCATTGAAAAAGGATAATTACCTTCCTTTGGCTCCACGTGTGAATTTCCATCCAGCGCTGGCCTCTGCCTCGTCGCAGAAGGGCATATCATGAGAGAGGTCCAGTTATGCTGGACACTGTGCATACACATAACAAGAGACGCTCTGTCTCCGAAGGACTGAAGAGATAGCTAAAGCTGGGAGAAACTGGGAATATTGCACAAAATAGTGACCTGCACAAAAATAAAGCTCACAAGGAGTAGCCCAAAACTCCCATACTTCTTGGGATGCCAGTACCACCCCGTGAATCGGAGAGGCCTCAGCAAGAGTCTTGGAAGCTGCCTCTGTCTAACAATATCAGGATGGTTCTAAACCCCCAGTCACCACCTTTGGTGACTACCACACTCCGAGCCACAGTGACCCACATTCTGTCACTGTCTGTGGTGGAGATCACCATCTTTGGATGCTGCCTTTTCATCGGCTTTTTTGCTTTTGGGAGAAATCCGTTTTCTTTTTCAACAGAGAAAGCAGTTCCAAGGCAGGGGATCTTTTCCTAACTTTCCTAAAGAGAAAAAGGAAGTCATATATGCTGGCATTTTCTTGTAACCACTTCAAACCTCTGCAGACCCTCACGGTTTGCTTCTCCAAACCGGTTAGGACTGGAAAGTTTCTATTTTTCTTTCTAGCTGTGAAAGAAAGTTCATAAAACAAAAGGAACACGCCTCAGAGCAGCATTTCAAACAGAAAATTATCTACCCTGAAGATGTGAATACCCATTTTTCTATATTTATCAGTTTCATTGCAGAGAAAGGTCAAAATGTGAATTTATCCAGCAAAATCAGCAAAGTCTTTAAGGATTCCACTGTCCCCGTTGGCATAAAACTAAAACTGCATCTCATGTTTTAATGCTGGAGTGGCTTGGCTTTTTGTTGTGTATGAAAACATTCTATAGGAAGTTTGGGGTATTGAGATAACACAGGGTCAGAAAAATCAGATTAAAATTAGCAGTCCACAAATGTGGAATTTAAACAACAATGACAACAACAACAAAAATGCTAACAAACATAAAAGCAGGAAAAATTACACAGAACCACTTCTACACTAGACAGAGCCAAATCCATTAAGCTAATTAGGTAAGCAGCTGATGTTCTGACCTGACATTTTTTCTTCGTTCAGGATCTTTCATTTTTCATGCAAGAAGATCTCTCATTATTTGTTGTCTAAACAAACTCAGATATACAGGCCTTCTTCTGCAAACAGTTTGCTGATAAAATTTTCCTCTAAACAGTCACAATCTGAAATTTGAAGAGTGTGACCTATTGCATAAATTCTATTTTCTCTTCTCTTGTGAACCAATGACCCAGACTTTATAAACAAATTCTTTTATCCCTCCCTCAACTATTAGTTTCATTCCAAAAAAAGTTTCCTTTTAAGATTTTTGTTTTCAAAACCAACAGGGAGATGGATGACAAGACACTTTAATTTAAATCTCCATTCTGTTACATACTCCTCATGAGACTCGGATGTGACAAACAAAGCCAGATCCCCAGAAGACATTTGACAGAGCAATCCTAACAGCTGGGCTTTCGAGCGCCTCTTCAGCTGCTGCCTGGCTTGAATTTGCTGGTTGCTGGGATCCCCCCAGTAGAGTAGGTCTGTTCTGCACCTACACCACACCATCTGACCAAGCATCCCTGAGTGCTAAAACTCATCAGAAAACACGAACTGGTCATTTCTCCTGCCCTGATCCAACCAGTATGTGCAGGGAGACTCTGGCTTGACAGCCTGGGGTTAGGGCACTGACCAGAGGCAGGAGGGGGTCGTAATCAGTGCCCTGATCTGGTCAATATTGTGCAAAGGGGTGGGGAGAGGAAGGAGAAGAAGAAATCCCTACCCAACAATGCCAGGAAAGGCCACGGACTGGAGGTAAGAGCCAGACACAAACCCCCGTGCAAATCAAATCGGCAAAGCAGCTGCTTCATCTGCCAGAAAAGTGGGAAACTGTGCACCTCCCCATGCCCTGCCACGGTGGTTGTACTGCAAGCAAGTAGAACTGAAATGAGTTAGGTGTTTAAATACGGTTTTCACAACTGCTAACTCTGCACCAAGGAAGGCAGATACCTCCAGGAATCATTTAGGCATTGAAGCCCATGAGCCAGACCAATGGTGGCCAGTCATTTCTGTTTTGTGGGCTCCTGTGGAAAGCCTCCTCGAGAAACATCAAACACAAAGATTGCTGAGGGTGTATGCAAGCTTTCTTGTCTTCAACTTCCACAGCTTCCCAAAAAGTATTCTGTAGGCTCCCAGCGGCCTGGTGTGTCGAAAAGCATTAAGTAAGAGACTGAAGACATCTGTGCTCTGAGTGCAGCAGGATACAGAGGTACCTTAGCTGACACTGAGTGAATCATCACTAAGAGTAAACAACTCCATTTCCATGAGAGTTTGAGTGGGCACGCAGAGGAGCTTGCATGCCATGCCTCCGTTGTCTTGCAATAACCCATTCATGCTTCCGTGTGTTCTGTAAATACTCCTATCTTGCAGTAGCGCATCCATTACCCCTCTTCTCCGTACCATATAAAGTCACCACTGAGGCCAACGGACCCACTTACACATCACCAAGGAAACAGAGAGCTGTCCTTCAGGATGGCTGTTTGGCGCTGTACTCAGCACAGTAAGCAGGCAGGTAAGGCAGCTCCGTGCCAAGCACTGGATTCATGCACCATCATCCCACAAAGAGAGAGAAGAAAGCTGAGGAGCAGACCAGGCCAGAAAACTGCAATGGAGCGCCACCATCTCCACCCTGAAACCATCACTGTGTCACACATTAAAAGGCTTTGCTGTCTCTTCAGTACATTTCTGAGATTAAAAACCTAGAAAGTTTTCCATTCATGACAGGAAAAGTGGGTGAATCTCATAGGGTCCCTTTAGTTTCTCTGTCAGGATCAGAGAAGAGGAGACAGCTCACATCCAGCCCAGAGTTCCCTGAGGTGAAGTGCAGAGCATTCCCAGCAAAGTTTCTGTCATCATCATCATGGCTTGGCTTCGCGGATGAAGATTTGGGAAGGGCTTTCCCCACGCTTACTGCAAGCGCGCTGATGGCTGAAAAGGCCAATGTGGGACAGGCAAGACCGGTTGCAAAGAGCACAGCGGAAGGTCTCCTTGGGTGGGATAGCCGAGGCACGGTTCTTTCTGCACTGTCTTTTCTCCTTGAGACTGATTCTACGCGTGCTCTCAAAGGAGACAGCAGCGTTATGTGTGGTGTGTCTGCAAATCTGGGATGGCCATGGTGGGAGGCCAGGGTGGACCACTGATGGTGGTCAATACGGCCAAGGCTGAGGTATTGTTTCAGGGAGTCCTTATATCTCCTCTTTGGGGCTCTTCTCTTGCAGCAGCGAGTTCACCGTAGAACACAATCTTAGGGAGGTGGTGATCCGCCGTCCTGGAGACGTGCCCTGCCCAGCGCAGCTGCGTTTTCAGCAACATGGCCTCAATGCTGGTGACCTCTGCCTGTTCAAGGACAGCAAC
>NW_010427412.1:35581-35839 GCF_000710305.1 Buceros rhinoceros silvestris | reverse complement strand
AGGATTGTCCGGAGGCAGCGCTGATGGAAGCGTTCGAGGAGTCGCAGGTGGTGGCAGTAGATGACCCATGATTCAGACCCATACAGACAAGCAGACAGTGCAATGGCTCTGTAGACACTGATCTTTGTGCTTTTCTACGTAATTAAACTGTTCCAGCACAGGCTTATGTGCCTCCAGAGACTGGCATGGGGGGGATTTAGCAGGAAACCAGGAGTGCAGCAGGGTATGGATCTTCCAAGTCCAGAGAGCTTGTTTTCT
>NW_010427412.1:31883-35469 GCF_000710305.1 Buceros rhinoceros silvestris | reverse complement strand
TTCCCTACTCCATCTTGCTCTCTAGAAAATGAATGACCAAGCTTTACTTATAACACTTTAATTTCCTGAGTGTGTTTTGGCATTGATCAAGAAGTTGCCTGGTTTGGATTTTAAGTGATTGTCTCTGAATTGTTCCTCTTTATACAGGCCTGCAAGCAAGGGCACTCTGTGACATTTTTACTAAGCTAATCAGTTCCTGCCACTGAACTTAATAAATGTTACTCCTCTGCCATGTAAGGCCTGAGGTTGTTCTGCTGAGGAAAAGAAGGGTAGAAATTGAATTTGAGGAGCAAACATTTTCTGCAGGATCCAAATTTGATATAAGCCTTAACCTTTTAATATTTCTTACCGAAATATGTCAAAACTAAGAAAATGAAAATGTCTTCTACTTTTGTAAGCAGCATATCTTTTCTTGCTCCAAAATTAATTTACTTACATGTCGAGAAAAAAAATGCAGACTGGATTGCCTTTATGGGCCAGATTCTGCCATGGCTCCTGCCTTAAACACACTCTGTTGCCAAACCAAAGTTGAATTATCATTGCTGACAATTGTAATAGGCTAGCACTGCATTTTGGGCTGCTGTTTGGAAAGATTCCTCTTTTCAGTCTTTTGAGGTGTTTGCTGACTACATTTCAAACTTTAGGAGGAGTGAAGAAGTTTGGATTTATAGCAGAAGTTTCCCATAACAGCAAACCCTGACCACGAGGGGGACCGCACAAACCGCTCCTCTGGGGAAGATCAGCTGCATCTCCCTTGCACAGAAGGAACAATTCAACATAACCGCCTTGCATCACAGGTCCTACACATAGCAAGGAGCTGCTTCTGGGATATAAATTCCCCTAAAGAGATCAGACATGTATTATGTCATGTCTGTCCACTGGTAGCTCAGGGTCCAGAACTTTAGTGATACAAAGCACTGCAGGGATCAGATTCAGAAAGTTAAGAGCCATCTTTCTGTAGAAGATACCAACTATTCCAACAGCCTGTCATGCTATTGCTCATCTCTTCCTCCTGCCTTTTAATTGCTAAGATCTTTCTTTCCCAATTTCCCCCTTCGTTTAAATTTAAGACTGTATCTTTACTTCTCAGCAGGAGGAAATATTTGATCCCAGAAATGTTTCTGGGTCACTGACAACAATGCACAATTTGTGTTTTGCTCATTAAGGATTTGCCAGCCAAACATCAGCTCTTCCCTGTCTATTGCCTCAATTAATCTTCCATTTGGTTGCCCATAAACGTTAACAAAATATTGTTATGAAAACATGTCAAGTTGCCCTTCTTAGGCTACGATCAGTCCTCCTAGCATGAAGCACAGTCAGGTTCAGTCTGGACTTTAAGTTCACCTCTAAATTTCAAAGCATGATGCAATCTATAAAAGTTTAATAAATTAAACTCTTTCTGCTCCATCTGATATGTGAGCTAATCTTCTTTTTAATTTAATTTTTATATGCCCTCAAAGCCGGGTATCAGACCCAGAAAAAATTGCATCTGAAGTGTTTATGGAGTGGGAAATTTCCCCTCTATGAGTTCCTGAATCTACTAGTCAAACAACGTTTTGTTTTGGCTTCATTTGTTTCCCTTACAGGTCCACGTGGAATTTCCTCCACCAGCCATTGAAACTCCACAACTTCCTCAGTTCTCCATCTCTAAGTCCCTTCAAATTCCTTTTGAACCTGCTCATCATCTGTTGTGCACAGAAGATCTTTACACAGAGACTCTGGGAGTGGGCAAGCTCCTTTTACACTTCTCAGAAGGCTTTACACATACGAACCTCATTTTCATAAAACTGCTCTGAGGGAGGTCAGTCTTACCTCCCTCGCAGTATGATGAAGGAACTGAGACACAGATGCTTTGTCTAAGCCTGGTCCCACTCTGGGACCAAGAGGATGGAAGCCAGAACTCTGTTCTCCTTGTCCAGTCCCAGGGCATTCCCGTGCATGCTCATTTGGTTGCTGACAATTACTCAAGACAATCTAACCACTGTATCTTGCTTAATGAATACCACAGATTAAACAAAGGAGTTTCTCCTGTATGTATATTACGCTGCAGATCTATACAAGTCCCAGGTTTAGTTTGCCTCACAAAACCAGAAAACAGTTGTTCCAGTACTTCAAGGGACAACTCAAGCCTGTGTATGCTGGAACTGAATGTACTATCAAAGTATGCACACTTGAAAATACACCTCTCCGTGATGGCAAAGGAAAACAAATAAACTTGAGGACAAACAGATTTAATTATGGAAATATTATTTCTTTTATTCCTAAGCTTTAATTTAGAGGGGATTTTAGCTTGACTAATCCTATACAGAGCAATGACTTGGAATAAAACCAGCAACAATTACCCCAGGTCCTCTGCTTTCTCTTGTAGCAAGCAACCTATCCCAGCATTAGCTTTTAAGCTTTCAGACACATCTTTTCATCTCACCCAAAGTTGCCAAAAGATCTCCCTCCTTGGATAGCAATGTTTCAGCAGTCATTCTCTCCTGTCACAGGACTTCCTACAACTGTCTTATCCAGAGAACCTAATCAGCCTGCTGGGGAGAGCTGAATTATTACTGACATAAGACTGATTGAAATTAGTGTTCCTCTCCACTTAATCCCAGTGTAAGAAAACAAGACTTTGCACATATAAATGCCAAGTTATCTCAAGCAAGTATGGAGCAATAGTGACCTGAAATACCTGTGTTGGTCCGTCAGTACTGCATGAATTACTGGAATATTTGGTAAACTAGTTGAATGACGATTCCAAGGTTGTTTCAGATTGTCATCCTGGGTATATCTTTGTATATGAGTGAGTCATAACAATAACAATTTATTAGATTTCTTGGGGAAGTTCTCGAAGCTCTAGCCCCAACCACCCTCATCTCATAGGAAGAAGTCTTAAATAAGCCCTTGCGGATCCCTCCAAGAGCCTTTTCGTGTATCTTTGTGACTGCAGCTGATGCTGAAAGAAGAGTGTTCAGGGACAAAGGCATCACAGATTCCCAGCCTTGGACATGGCACCCTGGACCAGAAATAGGATGAGATAAAACGGCATGGGGTGGAATGAGAGGAATATTTCAGTTGGAAGGGACCTACAACAATCATCTAGTCCAACTTCCTGAGTGTTTCACTTGTTCACAAGTTAAAGCATACATTTTCCACGGCAAAAGGAAAAGTACTGTGGAAGTCAAGGAAGGCTGACAGACTTCAGGGCAAGTCTGACACCACCATATCAACGAGAGGAGGGAACTGCCCTGCCTGTTCAAATGAACAACTCAGACCCATGGGAAGAGATGAGACTCCACCAAAAGCACCACTTAGTCTAAAATTGGTCTGTGGTAGCAATACTTCTGCTGGCCACAGGTGCCTTGATATATAGGCGCCCATTATCAGTAAAGCTTACTCCCCTTCCCAAAGGGGATGAACAACCCATGTAAACGAGCCCACAACAGCACAGCTAGGACATGGCTCATTGTTGCAGACAGGCAAGCCTGTAGATGTCCCCAGGATGGGAAATCGTGATCCCAGCCAGTGTCGTGATAGCTACGGGGATACTGCTCTTTGCAAGAGCCAAGTCCTCTGAGAGTATTGTGTATGTTCAGCA
>NW_010427412.1:15601-31821 GCF_000710305.1 Buceros rhinoceros silvestris | reverse complement strand
CCTCTGGGAGTATTGTGTATGTTCAGCAGGCCTGTTTGTTTTTTTTTCTTTTTGTCATTAATGATAAAGACCTTGCTTTTCCTCCACGGGTTCATTCTCAGAGAATACTCTTCCTTACGGTTTCTAGCCCCTGTAGGCCAGATGGTGAAACTGCTCCTGAGGGGGTTTCCTGAGCCATCAAAACAATGGAGGACCACTGTTACCCCAATCACCTTGTTTGCTCCAAGCATTGCCTTATATCGCAAGAGACCGCAATGAAGTCATTAGGCTGACTGGAGGAGAGAAGAGCTATTTAAAGTAGATCTACCACCAGAACTGGACTGAAGTGGAAATTTCCATTTTATACATATAAGAGATTAGGCTGTGACTGCACCACACTGCTGCAGAATTAGCCATGGATCCAATTATGACTCTTCTCCCTTCAGCCTCGTAAAGCTCCTTTTGTGAATTCACACTCAGCAATAAAGCAGTCAATGTTTATCTAAAACACTTACAAAGCTTCCCTCTCCCTTGTGATCCTTGTCAGTTTGTCCTTAGATTGCCAGAAAGCATATGGTTTACCTGCCCTGGAAGCATCTCCCAGGTGCCTAGGGAAGACCTTCACACATACCAGGGGCTGCTTTTAGTAAGGGGTTTAACTCTCATAACTAAGGTGTCATTGCCAGCAGCGCTATTTGCAGCACACCGTGGTTTAAGGGTAAAAAACCCAAACACAACAACAAAAAACACTAACCAGAGTGTCAGCTCAGCATACAGCCTCTCCCTTTCCTGGGTTACTGCAGAGCATAAGCCCTGTGAAGGTTACTTCTCTGCCGGTTTCAAATATTGACCTTGATGTCCAGTCCCTTACAATATCCTTTAAAATCCATCATCTGCAAACTAGGTTTAAGTCAGAAAACCTAATTAGTAACAGAGACAATGAATAACAAGCTTAAGGGAAGGGAGGAGAGAACCTCTTGCAGGTGGCCAGCTCTTAGCTGAATAATTCTCTGTGCAATAGTCATGCTTCAGAAATTTAATTCTCTGTAATTTCATTTAGGATGGGGTAAACAAAACGAAACGAGCAAAGTGGTATAGGATTTCATTTATATTCTGACAGGTACATTCATCTAAAGTTTGCCTATAATAGCTGCAGTTACTGTACCTTTCTTCCAAAGCATTTAATGGTGGGAAACAAATGGCAATTACAAAAAAAAAAAAAAACCAGGACCTGCTTGGCATTGCTATTTGCTATTTTTATACCAAAAAGAAGAAGTGTCCCTACTGTCAGGCTGATTGTATTAATCTGAGATTCCTACAGTCCTTCAGACTTGATTGCTTTTTGATTCTTGCTTAGTAGAAGTGGAGATAAAGAAGCTGAAATCATAATTCCCATTTAGAAGGCAAAGGGGAAGCCACTTCAGTTCTGCAGTGAGTGGCACGTTTTGTTGCTTTAATTAAAAAGTTGTTCGAGAAGTTTAAGTACTTCTGCAGTATGTAGAGCACAATAAGGATGGCTTTTACAGAGACACTTTGAGGATCACCCTCTCAATTTTTCTGAGCTATGTTGATGTTGTTGTTAAACCATTCTAAGGCAGAGAAGCAGTCATCAAATTTGAAATATTCTTTTTAGCTCTAAAAAGAAAAAAATTAATTTTCTCAATGATGGAAATATATTTTCCTTTATGTAGGTCATAAAGTGCTACCCATCTCTATTAAGGCTCCTACAGGGAAAATTTCAGCAACAGAACAATCTCAAAAAAAAAAAATTACTTAAATAGGAAGCAGTAATTGAATTTAGCCCAGAACTGGAATGATTTTCCAAGTGCCTGATCCCTTTGAGATGAATGCTCAGAAACTTCTAAGGATCAAGTTTTTTATCCCCTGAGAGCCAGCCAAAAGTGAGCATCACTGCACAGCCATGAGCTACCGTTCTTTCCTGGAGACAGTAATGGCTGATGGGCTCATCAGGGCATTACGCAATCCTCCGAGCTAGCCAGACTCCCCTGAGGCTCAATTTCCACTTTGATAAAATCAATACACTTCACTGGTACTTTCAGCTTTTCATATGACAACAGCATTGAGAATTAATATTTTACTGAGATTAATAACAGTGGACTAAGGAGAGCACGTAAGATTTGGGTCCACTTCAGAATCATGTGAGACACCAGTTAGGATGATGTTGGCTTAGGCATAGTAAGTTAAATCACATCTAGGTTGGTTTTTTTATTATTATTTGATAATGCCAGGATCTTTCACGTTGTCTGTGACTGTAAGATTAACTAACTGTTCCTTTTGCTCTGGAATCATGTCAAAGGCCCTGCTAGCTTTAGATCTAAGCTCAACCCAAACCACACAGATGTATTTGAGGTGCCTGCTATGTTTCCCTCTGCTTTATGTACCAGCAGAAATACCTCTCTCATGTCAAACAGTAAAATTAGCTGAAAAAGATGTAAATGTCCCTACATCCAAGCTTCATTTCTTAAGCTCCGAAACTATCTTTTACTAGAAAAGTGAGTTGCAAGTTAAACCCATTCCCACCAAATCTTCTGCTACAGGTCAGAGTTGTCCAAACCTACAGCTTTTACCTGCTGAAGCACTGAACAAGGAAGGAAAAAGCTCAGTCTCACTCTTCCAGTGGGACCCTCAAGTCCATCTCCTTGAACAAAAAGGGCAGTAAAAAGTCAGGATCCATCCTCCTGTCTACAGACGATACCCGAGAAGAGGGTGCACCTGGAGCAACCTCATTTACTCAAATTACCTAATGAGGGAGGTAATTGTTTTGTAAAAGTTATGCCCTTAGGGCTAGCAACAATCACCACGCAGCCTGTGCAGGCTTTCCTCCAACAGAGCAGCTGAAGCCTTCCAGAGGAGGACTTCAGATCTGAAAGCTTGCTGTGTCCTTGTTACCCAACAGGAGCCCAGCTCTCAAACAATCCGTGCAGCACCTTCAGGACAGACCCAGTTCCTCCTCTTCTATCGGGCACACTTGCTCCCCAGGGCCCAGAAATGCCTCCAGCTTTCCCACCTCTACATTTGACGGGGATATTGGTGGGAACCAACGTGGGACAGCCTGGGGGCCTTCTGTAAGGGGTTTGAGCATCAGCTTCTACAGAGGTAGCGAGGATTTGGTTCAGGATGCCTGGAGTACAGTAGAGTCTGTGCCTTACCTTGGTCTCAGGCTCCAACTCAGGCACAGCTCAGACATGTGCCACTGCTCCATGCTGCTCATGATATACTACCTCCAAGGCCCTGTCTCTTGGCCACAGTAAAGATAGTGAGTGAATGCCTGTGATGTGAGGCAATGCCCTTCTAGTCACGAACCAAGATTAGCTCGAAGAGTGTCTCAGCATCTTCAGATGCTAGTTAACCTAGGAGAAGCTGACCCTGTGCTGATTACTTCAGCTATGTTGCTTATCTCTAGCTTTTGCTTTGGAACTCTCTTGTGACACCTCAGCTGAACCCTTTTAAATACCCTCAGCTGTTATCGTTTCCCTCGAAACTAATGTAAAATTTAAGACTCAGGTTCCTCAGTAAAACACGAGCTGCAAAAATTGGGCAGGGAATCTTCAGAGTAGCACACATCAACATCTCACGCCAGGAACGTCACACCCTGGTGTGGCCTCTCACACCAGGAACAGCTCTGCCTTGTCATGTCTCTGCAGGCCATGGACTATGCGTTCATAAAGAGGTACGGCAGACCAAAAGTCTCACCAAACCCCCTCTGGCTTTTCCGAGTGGTGAGGGGGTAGCAGTATATCACCCTAGGGGCTGGTCCATCAGTGGAGGCCATAAGGGAAACTGGTTATTTCTCCCCTCTCTCCCTTATACACCCCATTAGTACATGCTCATTGTGAAGCTCAGGAGAGGTGCCACAGTGCGTAGGAAAACCCTCTTGAGCTGGGACCAAGCAGAGCCTTGAAATGCTGCTGTGGATTTAACTGCCTAGCCAGGTCGCTCTGCTTTGTGACACTTGAGGCACATTATTAAATTCCCTACTTCTCATACTCTCATTTGAAGCAAAGCAGCCCTAATGTTTGATCTCAGCCTCACAGCTGGGGAAAACTATCAGCCGTTTTGTGATTCAAAAGGAACAGAACAATAACCCACTGAGGCTACTTCTGCCTGTGGGTGGGTGAGTCAGAAGAATAATTGGACAATACAGATCAGTTAAGCCTAATTCAGTTAATAGAATTAATTTGTAAATTAGAACACATTAGGTGAATCAGCTGCAATTCATTTTGACAGAAATGTTTAAAAATATTAAAGTAGTTACAATGAAACATAGCTAAATATTGTTGCTGAAAAGGATCCGAAGAAGGCAGTCGCTACGTGGAAATTTTTGTTTGTAAAGGCTGAGGTTTAAGTGTCATAAAATCATTGGGAAGCGTATTTTCTTCCTGGTTTGTACAGCTTGTATTGCCCTGACAACTCCCAATGGATCTTAAGTCATCATTAGAGACAGGCTGAGAAAGTTCTGACTGGGATCCAGACATGGATGTTGTTGGGACCGGAAAAATAAAGAAATGGTTTTAAATCTGAAAGCTGGCCTAAGAAAATCAGCTGGTAAAAAAATCTGGCTCTCACACTCTTCCTAGGAAAGGCTGGAAACATGACTGAGCTACTCTTAAGAGACACACAGTTGGAGCAGATGAGCATCTGATATTAGAGCCAGCTCGGTGTCTTCAGGCTGGGAGGAGAACACCACTAGTATTATTTGATATGCTATTGAAAGGCTGAAAAACGCTTTGGTTAGGTACAGTTAATAGGATCTCCTGAGCAGAAGCAGAGCTGCAACTACTGGAGCACTAAGAAGATGCAGGGAGATGCCGAGCTCTAAGGTGTGTGTGATCGCAGCAAATTGAAAAGACGAGACGAACACAGGAGAACAAATGTGCCATCCCCCCATGGCAAAGAAGAAAACCTCCATTGCTGGCTTGATGGTGTTGAATAACTGTATCTGGAGGAAGAAGAACAAATCACGGCTGCATTAGTTCGGCAGTTTAATCTGACACCTCCCTGGAATCGACTAGCACCAGAAACATCCTGCTGCGGTGCTCAGTTGCTTCACAGTATTAATCCTGTTCCTTCTGAGCTGTAAATACAGGGTTTGATCCTTAACAGGCATAAATCGTGCCTCGTTTCAACACGTGTCTGGCAGTTTGTGCTTGCTTTGGATCTCACTAATCAACACCATGTACACAAGATTTCCTCAGAATTGTGAAACTGGTAACAGTTTTAATTAATTGTTTATTCATTTTAACGAGGATCTTTTATATTCTATTTTACTGACACTTTCCTGCACGGCAAGGATTCACAGGTTTAGAAAAGCTTTTTTAAATGGCTTCACTGCAATCACTCTAATTTCACATGAAAGCCACGGAGCTACCAGAAAAGCTGACCTACCTATAGAAACTCTGACATATAAAGTTTTTATTCTGCGTGTAAAACTTCACAGGAGTGTTGTTATACCTCTGTGAAAGGGCTTGAAATTGTAAAACAGCCACAACAGTTGTGTTGCCCAGCTGCTGAATTATACATGGAGAAAATTGCCCTAGCGTTACACCGCGTCCCTCAGACTCGGAGCCTCCCAGCTCACAGTCGTGGCTTGTCAGGTTTGATGAGGAGCTGGTTAAATGCCATGTCAGAGCAGGTTACCCGGGGTGGTGCGCAGAAGGCTGCTCACCAGTCGGCAGCAGCTCTGCGGTATCTATCGAATGCAGCAAAATACTGGGATGTTATTCACGGCGTAGGCTTCCAGTGACCGAGTCATGGGCTCTGCTTTCCCTGCTAACTACGGAGGAGAACCCAGCCACCCTTCCCAAGCACTGCAGGCTCTTCACCATCTCCTGCTCTTTGCATGCAAGTTATGATACACAAACTGTGCACAGTGATAGCTGAACCCCCCCCACACCCCCCAGTTCCCAGCTGCAGGGTTTGGCTGCAGAGCAGCTCACCAGGCTGGCCAGACCTCGTCACCGTGTGGCTGTCCGTTACCTGACCCAAGGCGTTGCTAACGGTGGCCCCTGACTCCCCATCAGCAAGCCTTGGGGAGGACAATGCCGACGGTGGATTCAGGTTCCCTGCCTGATCCCTTTGCAGCTGGAGAAGCATCTGGCCACCTTCTCCAGGCGCTATTCTCACCGCCGTCCCTTGATGCTCAGCCTCCAGCTGAAATTGTGCTCAGCAGGGAGGGGCAGAAGTGGATGGAGTAACTCAGAGTTACAAATCAACAGACAAATGCACAGCCCTTCCTTTTCAATCTGCATCAAGCCAAACAAACAGCGAGTCAGCTTTAAGCAACCATAATGCAGTTGCCCATGACCGATTTTTGGCGGACTGCGAAGACGAAGACCCACACTGCCGACTAAAAGGCCCTTGATGAAGGATTCAGGAGGGCGGAGGTTCCGATCCCGCTGACAGAGTGTAGCTTTGGCCCTGCTGAAGCGTCACATTAAGATGCCACAAGAAAACCAGCGGATGCAACTCTCCCAGAGCTGTTTGCGGCTGGGGGAGCGGCACAGGAACCTTTGCTCAGAGCTCTTTTCCAGGACACCCTAGCAACGACTAAAGAGCCCCAGGCTCTGGTAATCTTCTTCCAGCTTGAAAGGAGGCCATGCGGGCCGGAGTTCAGAGAGATCTTTGGTCCCAGAATGTTCACCCGTCCTAGAGCAGATCAGCTGTTGTCGCAGGAGGAAAAGCAGAGCCAGAAAACTCACCGTGTGTTTTTCAGGGCCTTTGACCTGCCATGGCTCTAACGAGATACTGCAGAAATGTTACGTGTAAGACAGGGCACATACGTAGGTGTAACTGATGCGTGACCCTGCGCGTAGCTAAGGCAGCGGCTCTCTCAGTAGGCAGCAGGACGGCACGCTGGGGTGCCCAGCGTAGATGTTAACCTCACTTGCAGGACACCGAGTTACGTAATTCAGCCTACGACACGCCACAGCCATGCGGGGGTTTGACCGTTGCTTCACCCAAAGTGTCACAGTCCAACACAGAGTAAACCCATTCTTTTACTGGGCCAGGCCCAGTAACAGGCCTTGGTTTAAGCGGCTTATTGCAACAGATGACTACACGCTGTGCCGAAACGGCAGCTCTCCACATCAGAGTGAGGATGAATTCTGCTCCTGGGGACACATCCCCAGAGACACAGCCATGCTGGGAGTGGGGCAGAGGAGCAAGACTGGCCTCTGCTATTTGGTAGCATTTTCAGGAAACACCAAATGTTGTTTACTCCTAAACTTCCTACAGAAAATAAAGAATTGCTGCTCTGGACTACTTCAGAGAGATAACATGGCTCACTTGAGTTGTATATTGACCCTAGGCACTGTAAAAGTATATTCTACTGTATTTTTGAAAACAATTAATGCCGATTTCTGTACTGCTGGAGATGCCTAAAGTGCACTTTGAGATTTTCATGAGGCGTTAAAGCTTGCACACCTGGCCAAGCTCCGTGTTATTTGTTATCACTACCCAACACATCCCTAATCGTTGGTCATACCACCCCCCAGGCTGTATTTCCTATGCTAAAGCAGCTTTCTCAATATATACTGTCAGCCTTAATAACAGCTCTGTAAGAACCGTGTTAATTACGATCAGTGAGAGACCCATACTAAACCCTGTGTTCAGACATGGAAGTAGATTCTGTGACCAGCTCTTATCCCTAAACCCTGAGCTCAAACCACATCTGAATTCCCAGAAAGTCTTAAAGTGTTTCGTTACAGACCTGGATTCAGCACGTGTGGGTTTGGCTGCGTTTAATTATAATAACTACCTGCCACTATATTTGCATTCTTTTTGTGGTTTGCCCGCCTGAATACTTAAATGCTTTGAAGCACAGATTTTGCTGGGCAGGGAAAGCGCTTGCGCCATGTTGCCTACATGCGTTATCTACTGAGTGAGATGCCTGATCACGGCTTCTACTTCCTAGAGGTGAATTTTGAAGACAAACTTTCTCAGGCTCTGCTCTTCCCCGCAGATAATCTCCCTTCATCCTTGAAGTCTCCACGATCCCCATCACACCCATCTGAGTTCACCCATCTGACACCCGAGGGCCTCATATTCCCTCCCTCTCCTTGCCTTCCAGTTGTCTTTCAGATTGACCAGGTCACAGCAGATCAAAACACAAAAATCTCTCTCCTGCATGTCCTGTTTTCCATTCCACTCGGGTGACCCCAGGCACCTCAGTAAGTGAACCAGGGCCCTATTTATGCAGCTACCCAGCAAAGTTATCATCTGTTTTGCAGACACAAGCACGAAGACACAGCCGAGGAATGGACAGAGCCAGTCCCACTGAAAACACAGTCCATAGCTCCTTTCACAGCTCCTTTCTGCTGAAAGCTGAAGTTAAAAACACCTACCACTTAGTTTTGAGCTGCATGCCCGTGAGGGAGTGATGGAGTCATGGACAGGATTGATGAACAAAAGGCCCCGAGTGATGTAACAGGAAGGGATCACAAAATCAACAAAACGGGGCTCAACCAGGATCACCACCAGCATTTTGCATGTGAGAAAATCCCCAAAAACCTTTCTGGGAAATCAACATGCCGGGGGCCTCTCTGAAGTACCGGTACATCGATGTACACAGTGTGGGGAATATACATGGTGAGTTGAGAGATCGGTGTGCAGCTGCAGGGCTACAGCTTCACTGGGATCATGGAGACGTGCTGGGATTGCTCCTGGGAATGCAGCAGAGGCACAGAGGCTCTTCAGCGAGGATAGGCTGGGAAGGCAAAGAGGGGGAGTTGTCCTTTCTGTAGGAGCATCTACAGTGCACGCAGCTCTTTCTGGGGATGGCTGAGGAGCCAGCTGAGAGGTTATGGGCAAGGATTAAAGAGAAGACAGGGTAACATTGTAGTGAGTCTCTGCTATAGGCCACCTGACCACTTATAATCTGGTGGATCTCTTAGTCTTCACATCACGACAGAAGTATTTTTGAGAAACTCAAAACCTCTACTCTGTGAGATGCAAGTCACTCACTTCAAGCAAATACAAGCAAAACTAGTTGCAATTAAATAGATTACGAAGAAACTTAGATTTTTCTTTTGGACAGACTGGTCCATTTTAGTATTAGACTCTATTAATGTGTGAATCTGAGAAGGTAGGAAAGCCAAATCACTTCTCTCCCCTGAAAACACAAGAGAGGCATCTTTTAAGCCAGCTAGTACATGTTTTACAGTCTTCCATGTGTTTGTTTGGTTAGGGTATTTTTGGGTTTGGGGGCTTTTTTTAAAGCATAACGGTACTTCAGTGGTACATCCACAAACATTTCCATTTCTTCTTTGCTAAATGCACAGAGGAAAGGCGGAGCCTTCACAACAGAAATGTACTTCACCTGAGTACGAAAGGTATGTCTTTCCAATACCATGCAATCAGGGAGGAAAAATGTTGATTCTGAGAGTGGTAATAAAGACTAGGAATTTAATAGCATTCTAATACACAAATGTGTGCTTGTTATTCTTCTAATCAGTGCATTACAGGAATAAATACAGAAAATACAACTGTGATTGCACAGATTTAAGTATTAATTACAAGAGGTGGAAAATCATGGTACTCTCAAGATTTTATGTAAAATCCACTGAATTAATTGAGTTCCCTTAGATTCCAGTGGGCTTTGGATGAGTCCCTTAATGATATTAAAATCCACCTGCTATTAAACATCATGTTTAATACAATAGTATGCAAATGTTCCGATCTGTAAATATCATTATGCAAAAGTTCAAGTCCAATCACGCTCCTCTTGAAGTCTGCAACATAATTTCTGTAGACATCAGTAAGAATACGTCCAGGATATCCATTTTTAATTGCTCTGTGTACAAGTATTGACAGAAGAATACAATACAGTAATCACAAAATTAAAGAGGATTCTATGAAACCCACAAAGAAGAGCAGCACAGTATCAATGAAGTGAAAGCAGTATTTCAAAAAATAATAAATCAGATTTGGCATTTTTTTAAAACAGTACTGAAGAAAAAGACAAATGAATTGGCATGGTTTAACAACCTAATTTCTAAGTGCACTTTATAATAACTCTCCTTACAAGCTGCTGTTTTCCCAGATGATGATGACAAAAAGCCTCATTGGAACATCACTGTTTTATAGTGACAGGTTTTATTGCATTGCCAGCTGTGAATCTGAGCAAAAGACACACACCCCCCCAAAAAACTCCTCCTATAAAGGTTTCTAAAAAGCCTGTTTTCTTTTGTTGTTGTCAAAAAATAGCAACATAGCACTTCCATGTGTTTGTGAATACCCACAATTCTATTTAAAAAAAACCAGAAGTTAAAGAAAAGTGATATTTGTCTTAGCTTCAAAAAATAAAGAAACATTTAAGAACAAGATATTTCAATGATCAGAGATATATGTACAATACAATAGGTTTGAGTCCAGTCCTGCAAACACATGTTCATGAATGCAGACTTGAGAACCTGTTGATCCTGAGCACGTGTAATTGAAGACTGGCAGGATCAGGCTCTTATCTTCACCCATTATAAGCTTTTCCACACTCCGTCCTAGGCTAAAAAGTATTGATACAGTATATACTCTGTATACTGATTTATACAAAAGGTCTTTTACAGCTCTAACCCTGTTATTGCTAGGCTAAAAATGAACATTTGGAACAAATCACATGAATCATAGAGGATAAAATTGAGATGCAGCTTCTGACGACTGAATTTCCACTTGAGCCATTTTAAATTGGGTGCACTGTAGCCATTTGCGGAGCACAGATGAGCTATTGTTCATTTGTCCTGACCCCTGTAACATCCTCAGGCGGTGATGGTTGACATTGCTCTGGATGGCTTGCAGGCGTAGCTGGAGTCCAGCAGATAAATGCTGTTGAAATAAGGCAAAACATTCAGTTTCTTTCCTTTAATATTTACATTAACAGAGCACTGTGAAAGGTACAGGTTGTTGGCCAGGGAAAGTTCCTCCACTGCCCCAGTGTCACATTTCTTTCTTTCGCATCCTGGACTGTAGTGTTGCCATGAAAAGCAAATGTGATTACAGAAAAAACTCCATACTGAGACCAACTCCAACATTTACTCTCATCACTAGAATCTCTTGCCTGGCAAACTACACTGATCTACCTTGCCCTCTCTTACAAACAGAGCCAGCTGGCACAGCTTTACCCAAACAAGCAGGCCCACAGTATCTGCTACAAAACCCAAATCCGTCTCCTGAGACAAGAGTCCCAGTCCTGATTTGTTAGAAGACTCTGAAGCCTAAGCCATCGAAAAAACCACAGCTCAGGGAAAAACCAGTAAAAAGGGAGGAAAGGCCCTGCTGCAGAACCTAGTTAGAGGAAAAGTGTTTCAGAAGGGAAAGGGAGAGCAGTACTGATTACAGGACAAGTATCTTAGCTGATGATGCTACACTTGAGACCTTCTGTGCTGAGCCATCCAGTGCATCTGGATAAGCGACAGTGATCTATTTTCAGAGAGTTTGGAGGCCACACCTAGTGATCTTACTTCCAGGATTTACAGAAATGTGTAACACTAAGAACAAAAGGATAAGGTACTAGAAACAACTTACCTTTAGATTTGACTGTATCATTGGCAACCACATTGGTATGAGCTGTAAGAAGAGAGGTGTATTTTGTTACCGTGTAATTGACTGTAAACGTGTTCCAGTTACTATCAGAGAGAGAAGGATACATCGAACACATAATAGCCTGAACCACAAATCTGCAAATACGGTTTGTTTTAAACTATGCGTATGTTTTGGGGCAGGTAATGCTCAGAGGTGAAGAAGCCAGCTTCCCTTATTTGTAGCTTGATGAATCACCAGTAGCAATTACTGATATCATGTTTAAGGCAAGGATGAATAGGCAAGAGGCAAGCATAAAAACTTGTAAAAGGAAATCACTTCTTGTTTTCCTTGCGAAGGTGTTTCCGTCTGTGCAGGTGAGCAATACTAGAATAAATACAATAAGCACTCTGCATGGTGAGCTATACATCAAGAAGTGAAAAAAAAATGCAGTAAAGTTCCTAATAACAGGCCAGATATTTAAATGGTAACCACCATTTTATAAGCCACTGGTCACATCAGTGCTTCACTGGAGAATGTGACCTGTAGGCCTGGCAGCATAGATAAAATCTCTAACCATCCAGAACAAGGCAAGGAGGTCTACGAATCTGTCACCCATGACTGGATTGATATGTATTTCAGTCTTCTGCTCGTCAGAGAACTTTCATATCTGACAAGCTTATGGAAGACAGAAGCATTTCTAGCAAAAGTATTCATGTTGTCCAATATTAATTTAACCAGAGGTTATTATTCTAAAATGTTCCTCCAAATAGCATTAAAATTTGCAATTTGCCAATTATGCTACCGGGAGCCGCAAGTTAAACCTAATCACTATTGACAACATTAGATAAAGTGCTGGTTCCCTTGTGCAAGGAATGATAGATAATTGTTTCCATTTCAGTGCTGTGTTGCTGGAGAATCATATGCAGCCCTGTCAGGACTCATTACTTAGTGCATCACATGAAGAACCATATTCAGCATTTACAGATAGATGAATGCCAAAACAGCTGGAATGCAGCCAGATGCAGCAGGTGTGTGAGTTCTGTACATCCTGTGGGCTCTCTCACTAATGAAGTGCTTAATAAGACCCAGTGACCGCAAGTCCTGATGTGTTTTTTGGAGAGCAGGGAACAGATAAGCATACTGAGAAGCCATGCTCCATGTCATCAATGGAATGTCACTGCAGATTTCATCCAGCATTAATGAAGTTCCTGTGGAGCTAGTCAGTGGTATCAGATGTATGTCAAGCAAGGAGGGAAGCTAGGCAGAAAACTCAGGGTACCCTTCTGCATCTGAACCAATTCACTGGACAGCTTTTACAGCCAGCTGAGAGAATCAAGCACTTCTCAAATCCACTTAATCTTGTCCCAGAGCAGGTATCTAAAACAGATCAAAATTAATCATGTCCAAAAATACCTGTTTATCTCTGCTGACTATAAAGGGCACTCACGGAAACTAGCTCATATTGATATCTACGCTGTAGAGGTCTAAGGTTAGATAGAGATCATTCCTCCAGCATCACTTCTCTCTTCCAAGGTCTGGCCACATTTAGGGAAACAAAACATTCTGCTGCAGGCACAAGCAAGGAAACCTTCCACTCCTACAGATGCCAGTTAGATAAAGGAGTCAAGAAGACATTTTTATTGATACACTTCAGGTTTATTATCTAATCCCCAGGCAGTCTTTTCTTCACAAAAGCAGAATACATAATGCTAGTTAGAAAGAACAGACTTCTGTCAGACACTGACAATTCTTTTGAGTTTATATTTTCAATAGAATTATGTTGATTCCAATGCAAGTTTTGATGGAAACCAGGCTGGAGAACAGGTTGGTCTCTATGCTTTTCTGGCTCCCCAACTCTGTTGCCTGCCCAGTTCTCTAGAGGTCTACCCCAGCCGCCGGAGCTGCCTAAAACTTCTGGGTCTCTGGAAAAGATGTGGATTGCTAAGCTGCTCCCTTCTCTACTGTAGGCTCCCCATTTTCTCAGACAAACATCTGATTGTCAGACAGGGAGCTGTGATCAGCAAAGAGCTGGTCTCCATCATCAATAGCTGTCCTGGGATGGCTAGTTTCCCAGTTCCTTTGACACAGAAAAACAGAAGGAAAGCTGAACACTTTCATTTCACCCTTCTAAAGCAGAATGTTTCCCCTCAGAGGAAAATACAATGAATTAAAAATATGTGAGTATGTGTGCATCTGTATAAATGTGTATATATCTCTCTCACTCCAACTTAGAAAGAGAAATAAATACATAACTGTTGAAATGTTTTCACAGGAAGGAAGCCTTGTTTTCCTCACCAGATTGTTAAAGATAAGCCTAACATCAGATCCAGAAAATAGTCTCTGAGAACACAGGGAATGGCTCAAAGACCATAGGCATCAACACATGTCCCAATGCTATCAGTGTGAGTTTAATTTAATAGCAAAGACCAATGTAGTACCAGGAGGAAGAAACCTCAGCACCAGCACAAGGAGATGAAGGAGTGCTTATCTCAGGCATAAAGAAAAGTCTTCTTTCAGTGAAGGGGGGCTGAAACGGCCCAGAAAATGGCCACTGAAGATAGCTATTCCATAAACCACCTGGCATCATACGACAATGCACCATCTTCTCATTGTGGTGCATTAAAAATATGCGTGTGTTGAATCATCCCATGACTTCACTAACAAATGAAGCTTTTGCAGCACCCAAATCCTTAGGTGGAATATAAGATACTGTAGCAAATAAAATTATATGAGTGATAAATTATTAGGATTTATCAGCATTACTGTGCTCAGTTCCAAGAGGATGTCATTGGGAATTATTAATTCTGCTGAATGAATCTCCAAAAGAATGTTAAGAATGCTCTATTTAAAAAAATCTCTCTCAGTACTCTATGTCCTTTCCTTCGGTGAAAACTAAACTTTGTTTGAAAGGCTTATAAGCTTTAAAGCACAAGATAAGATAGAAATTGTTTCATTATCAAAGGCAGGGCAATAAAAGATTGCCTAGAATAAAACAAACTACCAAAAAACTGCCAAGTCAACTAATATTCAAAGAATTGTCATCCTTGCAGACTTCTGAAGTAAGAGAAACAAAGTTCAGATATTCTTCACAGCCACAAGGAAGAGACAGTCTCAAAGTTGTCTTTTTTTTTAGATTATAGAGATGCCACTAACTTACTGATTCTGGTGTGAATAAGCTTTACACTTCTGCCCCTTTGAGGGTTCCAAAATACAGCAAGTCTTTCCCCAAATCATGACATTTACTTCTCAGATACACAAACAATATTTTTACAACTAATTTTGAAAAATACTAGTAACCTGGGACTAGGAATCCTGTAATACTATTACGTATGTATATTGTTCCTGCAGGATTTCAACTTAGGGCTAAATAAAGGGGATTTGGTTAACCAGATTCTTCTCTTCCACTCCCATCCACTGTGTATGAAAGAAAGCTTAGCACCTTAACTCTAAATTTCACAGGTTTATGAGCTTGATTTTGTAGGATTGACAATGTCCTTTTAACCTGATTTAACATATTATTGATATATAACCCCTTAAAGCATTCATTTGAATTGTGACAGGAATTTGGCCCCAAAGGCCTCTCTCTTCACAGCTTTAAAGCCATTCTTCATCCTTCTCAAATTCTGAACATCCTGGACTGGCTGAAAGAAAGGCCCATATGTCTTCCAGGGACAGCCATGATCACTTTAACATCCCATAGTGACAGAGTTTCTGTGAATCATGTCATGACTGCTTGTAATCATGTAGGTGAATCACGTCATGACTGCTTGTAAATCTGTATTTTCACAATGAGTGTGAATAATTCTATGACAGTTTACATCAGGGCCTTCAGTTTTAGCTACTTTATTTTCAATTTCTGCTTGACCATAAGACTGAAGTGAAATGTCAGATGTTTCCTACAGGAAGAACAATGTAAACCAATATTTTAGTTAGATTCGGAGTGCATTTAACTACTTTATTTGCTGAAATTATATGTGAAAACTCCTTTTAGAATAATGCAATGGGAAAGCATGTAAAAAAGACTAGTAAAATTGATTTATGCTTATGCAACTAGCCCAATCCTTTGGGAATCTCTTCTGAAAATGCTGTGGTGACCCATATGAGATGGACCACTGATTTCCAAAAAAGGAATTTTACATGGATGGAACATGCAGGATTTGATTCTCTAACCAAAGAATATCCTGTTACACATCCTAGAGGAAGAAGATTCACTATGTGATAATATTTCACTAGGACAGACATGTAGGAATAAAATAACAGCAAAATGACTGTGGAATGAAGATTTTGTTATCAACCCTGAAAAATGTAACAGTGAGGTGATCTGCAAAGGACCTATGATGATTAAAAGTTACAGAATGACTGAAAATTCAAGTAGTACCTAGAGGCTCTCAAACCCAGTGACACCAGCTGAGTCTCTTAGGGGACCGTTGCAACAATGGAAGGAGGAAGTAGATAAGAAGTTTATCGAAGAAAAAACATCAGGAGAACTTGCATTTGAGATTATGGTCTGGTCTTACTTCTTACCAGAGATTTTATTTTTCTATTATGTTCTACCAGGTTTTATTTCTGTAACCTCAGCTTTTTCCACTTCCTTTTGAGTGGGAGGGCAAGTAGAGGACAGTATGTCTAGAAATCACAATCGACAGGCAACATCATTAACTAAATATTCATGGTGTGGCACGCCTACCTTTACAAAGATAGTAGAGTTG
>NW_010427412.1:0-15522 GCF_000710305.1 Buceros rhinoceros silvestris | reverse complement strand
CATTCCTGCAAAGCCTCCATTAAACTAATCACATGCAGGCACACCATCTCCACCATCTTGAAAAAAAAATCAAGCATAAAATCAAATTAGTGTCCAGCATAACGGTGTTGTAAGCTAAGCCAAGGGTCTCTAAAAAGAATCTTCCTGTATTTGCTTGGCAGTAATTCACTAGATGTGCATTTATTAACAACTGACATGTAAGATTAAACATTACATAAACACATAAGGGACATTTTTCTTTATTTTTCCCCTAATGAGGCAACAGCTATCTGTTAAATACTTCAGAGTGCTTGATGTATTTTAATTCATATCACACATCAAAACAAGTTGCTTTCAGCTTTGTTGTTTTCAGACATCATAAATCCTTTTACATGCCTTTGCTGTGTAGTTCTCATCAATCAATATGTCAGAAATTGATATTTTTATTTCCTGAATCTTTGAAAATTAACATACCCACAAACAACTTTTTTTTTCACCCCATCAGAAGACAATTTATTGCTCTGAACTAGCAGCTAGTCCATAATTCTTCCATTTTGTACCATGAATTATGACAGACGCAAACATCAGTTATTTGGTGGTAGACAGCGTTTTATGGTTTATATTGTTTAAATTCATAGGCATAGAACAAACACCCTGAGCCAGCAGTGAGTATTTACAGTGCCTGTCTGAACTATGTGTAAAGTCCCCTCGACAATAATAAACTTAGCTTTTATGTAGTGCTTTTCATCTTCAAAGCACTTTACAAACACTAACTAATTAACCTCACAACACCCCTGTGAGACCGGCAAGTATTATTAGCTGCATTTCAGAGAGCGATAGCTGAGGCAGAGTTTAATAACTTGCACTAAAGCCACATAATGAGATACTTTCAGAATAAGGATTGGAACTTCGGACATCCAGGTCATATTCTTGTCCTAAGGCTCGACAAGAAGCTCTTGTGTCTCACTAAACAACCGGTAAGTTAGAAGTGTTATGCACATTTCCCACTCATTCAAATGGAGCTTCATGAACTGCTGTTCCCAACAGGGGCTTGTCAACCAGAGACCTCACTAGATGTCAGAGGCTAAAATACCATTTAAAGACAGCTTTAGGTGGTTCTTGCCTAACATGGGCAAGATGGAGAAGACATGCCCAAAGAGTGGTGGTAAGTGGAGTTCAATCCAGTCACCAGTGGTGTTCCCCCACGGTTCAGTACTGGGGCCTGTTCTCTTTAGCATCTTTACCAATGATCTGGATGAGGGGATCGAGTGCACCCTCAGTCAGTTCACAGAGGAACAAACTCCCATCTGTACAAAGCACCTGACTCACCACTTTGTTATGTGCCATTAGCTGTAGGATGCTTGGTGTCACTCTGCTCCAGAACTCCAGGGCTGTAAGGATTGCTGTAAAGCTAAATTCGTTCTGATTCTGGACTGTCGGAGCTACTGCTGTTTGTTCACAATACACTGTCCAGAGCTGAGCAAATATAAATGCATGGAAGAGGGAACACATGTGCAGAACAGATGTCTGTAGAAACAGAAAACAGAGGAAAATGTTTATTTAAGTAAGTGGGATACAGTGCAGAGGCTTTCAAAGCACTTCTACGTCATGCATCCAACTGTGAAGTCTTGTCCCTCAATTTTCCACATTTCCCTCCCATTAGGAACAAGTAAATAGACTTGATAATATCTTCTCCACGTTTAAGAACTGTTTTTATATTTACAGACCAAGAACTGCATTTGCAAACACACAATCCAATGCAATCTTAGTGTATGGCGTTAAAGTCAGCGCCTTTAAGAAGAAGGTTCGTTTTGCAGGAACAGCTACTCCGGACTCATTCTGATACTGTCTTGACAGAAAACTCCCCCACAATCTGTGGAAGGCCTGTAGACTCTGGCACGCATGACTCCATTTCAAAAATGCTGCTGGCATAAGTCGCTCATTCTGATCATCTGAAAGGAAGGCTATTGCGCAAAACACACCATCTTACACCTGTTCTGTGAATTTGTCATCTATTTCTAGCTTGTTGGAACTGCTCACAGTCAAGGAAAGTAAGTTTTGAAAAGATAACAGAGAATTCTTTTTGCATACTCAAGCTTGGCTCTTTGCCTCTATGCTTTGTATATCTCAGTGTTTGAGCCTCCAGGAGTGCTGGATATTAACTACGTCATTACGAGAAAAAAGCTTCTGGTCAGAGATGTTTTCTCACTTCAGCAGTACAACAGTGATTCATGCTCTGTGGCAGTACAAGTGAACCAAACATTGTGATGGTTGCTTGGTAACTGGAAAGAGGTATTTGAAAGAGAAGAAAAAAAAAAGCCAGAGAAATGAATGGGAAGCACCAGTGTCTTGGCTGGGTGAGGGGAAGAAAGGGGGATTCTACGTACAGGATAAATGTACGATCATTCTACTTCTGTTGCTAAAAATACCTGGTTGGTGTCAAAGAGAGCTGCTGTATCTGTGTTAAACTATTGTCACAAATGGCTTATGATTTGCAATAACACTCTTTGTCCAGAGCACCTTGAGAAAAAAAGTTGTGCTTGAACCATCCACTGTTTGCAATTAGCTTTTGATCATAGCGTTATTCATAGGTTATCCAACTCTACTATACAACTAGAATAAATAATAACTTTCTGAAAGAATTGCTACAGAGATGGTCATTACCAAAGCTTCAATTTGGAATTAAGTCTTTCCTTCCTCACTCCTGTGCTGAGACGTTTTTAAATAGTTGAATCTCAAACGTAACTGCAGTGATTTCATCACCAGTTTTCTATGTACAAAGTGGCAGCTATGCAAGACAACTACAGAAATTTCTTTTCCTAGATCCCAGATTTTAATAAGGTTTTACCCCTCCTTTTTTCTTAAGAAATAAATGCTTGCAGTTATAATGCCATTACGTATCACATCTCCACTGAAAACAGAATGCCTTACCTTTGATTGCTCTGGAAACCCAATCAGAATAACAATAAGGTGGTCAGCAATTTGTGAACCTGCATCCAGTGGAATAGGCATGCAAGATGATGGAGAATTTGGACAGACAACATTGTGTGTCAGAGACCCCAGAAGTAGCCAGGACAGCAAACGGATGTGTGAGACACATTCTATGAACTCTTTCGGCCTGTCAAGAAAGAGCGGATTTTACAATGAGCTAAGTTTTCTGGTTTTCCCCAGAAGATGGAGTCTCCTTATGCACACTAGGTAGATGCAGTCTCAGTGTGCTGGAGGCACAGATCATGGGAAGACTAGAACCACACAGAACTTAGTGAACTTGATGTGCCATTAATAAGTCCAACAGGACATAATTGGTGGGTCTAAGAAACAGTGTCTATAAAAGGCTAAAACATTCACAGATTCACTAGTTCCATACACAGTGATTTTTTTTACACAGAAGTCATCAGATGGGAAGAATTGCCCAAGTGGAAATGCTCCTCTCAGCTCCCTTGGACAGCACACAGCTGACAGAGCGATGCCAGGAAATTCTTCATTCCACACCGATCTCCAAGGCAGGTGCTGTGCCTTACTTCCACTGTGTTCCACTTCTGCACTGGTAAAGTGGATTTAATTTCTCTTTTCCTCGCCTCTTCTTGGACATTTGGACTGCATGCTTTTGAAGGCAGGGACTATGCTTTTTTGTGACACTTCAGTATTCATCCACCATCTAGTGCAATGTCTAACTGTAAAACAATGTGCTTACATAATCTGAAAATAAGTAACACTTTTCTGATGCCATCTTGTCTGTCACCTTGCTGCTACCCAGTTCACATTACGTACTCATTTGAATTTGTAGGCATAGGGAAAAAAAATTGTTTTTCAGTCAATAAATCACTACTTACCAGGCCATTCTCACTACTGTTTTTAATTTCTAATTTGACGTCATTGTCAAGTACTCACAGCAGCAAAATAATCATTCCACTAATTAGTTTTTTAATCGACTTTGATATGATGTTCTTCCTTAAGTACCTATAGAATCTTAAAGGAATTCACAACCTTCAACTCAGAAGCACATTTTTTTGCATGTAAGAAACTAAAGCACAAGTTGATAACAGCTCCGTATTTCCAAAACTAGGTATGCTCTACATGAAAGTACATGCAGATGTATCTACATCTGGAGATGTATCTACATCTGGAGCCTAAGCAGCATAGACCCTAGAATCCTGAGGCAGGTAGTCTGAAACAAAGCGGGGACAAGAACACAGTTTGTTGAAACACAGTGTAATGGTCTACACTCAAAACATCTTGTTTGTTGTAATTGAAAAACAAGGGACAGATTCCCCTTTCTTTTTGAAGACACTGCAATTAGGATTTCTCACAATGAAAAGGGACAGAATACATGTCTTGAAGAGCAGGATTTCTCTCATCTAACTTAACCAGCTGAAGATAGTATTTTTATCATCGTATCAATAGTTTTACACTTAGAGAGTACTTGCTCATTTGTACTCCATAATTTTGGAGGTTTCCATTGTATTCTGTAGAATTCCCAACATATTTTCTATAATTCTAAGACTAATCAAGTACCTGTGTGCTTTTCGCTGTCTGTATCTAGACTGAGAATTAAGTTAATTTCCAGAGTAACTCCAGTCAAGCCGAAGGAGTTACCTCCACCGTCCCTCTGGCATGTTTTGCATTGATGAACTCCTCAGTTAAGGATCAGGGAGCTGCTGATTGAAACAGCTGCTGACCAGCTGTTTCAACATCCGACAGCCACCTCACCTTACTGTGGATCTTATCTACGGAGTCTGGCAATAAACACAGAATTTTGTGAAGATTTTTAACTCATTTTAGTATTCCTTTTTGTGGAAAAGCATTCTCACCCTTGTTGCATTGCAGAAGGAGGATGGTAAAGCCAAGGCAAATATCGAATCACAGCTTTGTTGTCTCTGTGGTTTCCCCGTGTGATTTCCATAGCAGCAATCTGAGCTAAACCAACTTTCAGATGTCCACCAAACGTGTCTTCATGCAGTGGCTGAGAACAAGTCTTCATGTGACTCTGCAAGGCAAAGATCTGATTTCCTATCTGATTTCCTTTCAGCTCCTTTTGCAGGGTCTCTAACCGTGTCTACAAAACTACAGAACAAAACTCACATTTTTTTTTTTAAATTCCCCAGTCCCTATTATTAGCAATAGCTTTATGATGCAGATCTTCCCATGGAGGGCCACATTTTCAAGAACCCCCACAAAATATGAAATGTGCAAAATACATAGGCACCTTTTGTATCGGCAAACTCAACAGCTGTTGAATACAAACTAATAGTTGCACATCCAGACAGGTATAAGTGAAGATGAAAGAATCTAAACACTTAACAAGATAGCATCTGGGCAGGAAATGCCTTCCCTTGCTGTTTTCCATTTACGTGTGCAGAAATAAGCTGTCACCCATTCACCAGAAATATGACTATGTTGCGCTATCCACTATTTTATCAAGAAACATGCAAATATTTATGTCTGGAAAGATAATTTATTATCCTGCTTTGTCAGCTCTAAGGAATGTTTCATTAGTGCTGCTTGAGAAACTTCTATACTCCTAATTAAGCTAACTTTGTATTACCTTCTGCTACTAGACTAACGGAACGCATGCTGAGTGCATTTGCTTGCTTAAAGCAGAGCCATATGCTTTGCACAAGAAAATCCAGGTCATCAGTTATTAAATTATTATAACAGGATAAAAATCAGTGGAGCAATAATACAACAGATAAGTATCTGACCCCAGCAACTTACACTCTCAGAAATCACTTGAAGTCTCTTTCAAGAGGAAAAAAAAAGTACCACCATGAATATCTAATGACTTGGTGATAGAAGCAGGTAAAAAGGAGAGCCAGGTATGCAGGCAGATCGGCAGATACATTCTACATCTTCAAAAATGGTGGAATTTCCTAAATAAAACCTTGCTGAGTTTACTGATTAAAATGTTATCCCAAAGGGAAAAAAAAAATAATAAACTGAACAGAAACAATAAACTGCAACGTAATTATACTTAGAATTAACATTTCTATCTTTTTTGTAATGCAGTAGTTGCTATACACAGGACTGAAAATAATTAAACTCTTTCAAAGAAACTACTCTCAGATATGCAAAATAAAACACTGCGAATTAATAAACAACTTTATGTATTTCTGTTCAGTGAATTTCCACAGAGCATAGAAATTTGAAAATTTGAAAACCAAGATGAAACTTTTGCTGCTGGGATTGTTACCAGTCGTATAAATCATGCAGTATTATTTGTGTTAGTTTGGTAGTCCAGATGCTGTTGATAATACATACTTGTAGTTAGAAATTGTACAACTGGATAATCTTAGGACTCGCTTTCGAGGAACACCTCTGTTAATAGAACCCAAGCAATATAAATAAATATATTAAATGAGCTTACAAAATTTGAATCTAGATGTTGTGAATTTGTTTAATGTTCTGATTATTTGTAAACTTAGAAATGCTTATAAATATTTTCCTAACTATGCTGGAACCACAGAGTAAGTTTATCTGTTCTGGTTAAGTAAGAACTGCCTTTTAATTTTCCAAAGACAGCCAAAGCCTATTCTTTACAATACATAAAATAATGGTCATGTTTGACTCTCCTATTACGTTACTGTTGTTATCAGATTCCTGTATTATATGGCTAAATCAAAACAACATGAGATTTTAGACCACTTTGTTCTCATTTAGCTTTAAATTGCCAGACTACACATTTGGGAAGCTTCTTGTCTAGTAGCAAAACATAAAAGTGAAGACTGGGTAAAGTTTTCATTCATGTCCTACCTATATCCACATCTAAAAATGAAAAGAAAAAATTAAAAATTAAGTCCTATTGAGCATAAGAAACTACTTCATCAGACTTATGCACTGTAAGAGCATTTCTAAAAATCAGACTACAGTTAAGGGAGAAGGGGCAGAAGGAAAAAGTGGAAACGGCAGAGAACTTTCTACAGAAACACTTTATACATGGAAAGAAAATACCTGCAAATATTTATAAATAAATTTCCCCCATTCCTGGTTTCAGATAAGTTTATATTTTTCTGTGGAACTGGCAAACCTCTTCCTCAATTATGATCCATTTGCCTACCTATTCTGAAAGCAGTTCTGCACTGTAAGAGAAACGGGTAAATAACTTTAAAGGACAGTGTTGGAAAGTAATCCAATTCAGCTGAAAATGCTTAATTAGTTCGTACTTTGAAGAAAATTTCTACTCCAGCACAAAAGGCTGCTTCCCTTGTTAAAGTATTCTTCTAAAACTCAATGGGATTCAAGGCACGTGGCCAACAAGGTAAGAACTTAACAAAAGGGATATTTCGTCCAGTAGCACAAGGCTACTGCTGGGTTTCAAGAGACAAGTTTCTCTTTGGTTGGGATTCTTCCTCCTTTGTGGCATGTATTGTTAACTTGCAATAAGGTATCCCCCCTGGGGCATGAGGTGGGTTGGAGGAGACAAAGGGACAGTGAGCAATGGAGTGTGCAAGAAACTAGTAAGGTAAAAGTTCTCGTGCCATTGCTTCATAAATAAACTCCACTATTGAAATCCACTGCAGGTTAAAATTTATATTGTCTTGCCAGCCACAGAACATTTGCACAAACTTGTGGCATGAAAATGCCAGTGCATTTCCAGTAACTTTCAGCAGAGGAATGGTGCAGCAGTAGAGGGGACCTTACAGCGAAACACCACGCTCATTTATCAGGAAAACAGACTATCAACACCCTTTTATGGAACACAGTGGCTCTTGAGGTTAAAAACAAATGCAAGACCTTGGTCAAAGAACTTCCCTAGAAGACCACATGCACCTAAGTCCAGGCAAGTAAGCAACGGCTGTATGAGTCGTACTAGCCAGAACAGGATAGCACCGGTTTTCTGACTAAAACTCTACTGCCAGATTCCAGAACCACCTCTTTGACGGAGTAGACTCTCCTCTGTATCTGTAACAGTCCCTCTGCTGCACTCCCATGCCATTCGTCTTCCCAGCTTTACAGAAGTCAGAAGCATCAAGGCATAGTCACACCTCTGCCTGCATTTCATGTCCTGAAGGAAGCCCACCCTTATGCAGGGTACCGATACATAGTTTGAAAGACCATGCGCTAACTTTGCTTGGCATGGAGAAGTGACAGATGATTCCACTCTGAGGCAGGTATTTTCCCTATATGAAAAGGAGGATTTTAACCACCAAAGTTTCATCTCCAGCTCAGAGCTCACTTAGTACTCAGCTTCAGATTGTACAACAAAATTACCTGAAGGGGTAGTGTTTGCTAAATAGAATAAGTATTGTTCCCTCCACAGCTTTATGACTATTAGTGATATATTAGCTAAAATACTGCATTAATTCTTTATTTTAGCTACTAGCAAGAGATGCTGCTTTGCTAGAAATTGAAGCAGCTACACTTCTATCATTTCCTATTATATAGCTGCAATGTTACTTAGCCTAGATCTTCCCTAAAACTTTTAAAAATTCCATTTTGTAGGAAATTTAATAGATACTGGCTTCCCCCACAAAAGTGAAATTCCAGGTTTTGACCAGCTACTTATTACTAGTATGTTTTAATGAAAGTAATTCCTAAATAAAATATTTCATCTTGACAAAAGTATTTTCCTGTTGCTCCTCTTATAACTTGGCAACAAACTAATGTACAGAAACCAAAAAGCAGTTTGGACTATGGAAGTATGAACAACTCAGTTTGCCCCTCAACAGAATATAACCTGACAACAAAACAATAGAATCTGTTAGAAAAAGGACACTGGTTTTTTAGGTCAATTACTGCATTTTAACTTCTGCACTTCCAGTTAACTTGAATGTCTGTTTGGTATGTAAGAGACAGGATTCCTCCAGAAGAGTGTAATTAGTTGTACAGGCAAGGAGTGTTATGTTTCCATGGGTTCTGTTAAACATGACTACGTCTCACGGTGATTTTGAAATGACATTAGCTTATCATCAACACTTCAGAAAAACTTATCATTAGCTTATCATCAACACTTCAGAAAAATCAAGCCTGCGTTTTTATTGTGTGCTCACTACGCTTGAATCAGCCTCCATATCAACACTGCATAAGCTGCTTTTTACTTATCCCCCAGAAATGTCTCATTTTTGAAAAAGAAGGAATAATAAAACCTGTCAGTCATTTTCAAAGACTTCCAACCATTTCTCCCAGGTAGGCTCATTAGAGAAAACATATTTTTGTTTAAAAAGCACATACACTGTAGATCAATATATGCCCAGAACCAACCTTTAATTTGGTTAAGGTATGCATATCTGCAATGAAATCCAGCACTTCCCCAACATACTGCCTCATGCATTCCATCGCTGCTGTTCCACACTAGAACATAAAAGAAGTAAGTTTAAGTACCAGGTTTTGTATATGTTCATGTTTCTGTCTTTGTTTCTTGTTCACCAGAACACAATTAGCCTGTCTCAAATTTTTATTGTACTTTATAGTTAGATTTTAATTAGGAACAGGTATTCTTTGATGCTTTTCTTCTCACCGTAATACGCCCTCGTATCTGATAATAGTACAAAGACATAGCCCAGCCACTGCAGCTTCATGCATCATAAAATACTCTTATCTGCCACAGCAATAAAAGATTAACTGATGAAGCTTTCAAGAACATCCTTGTTGTGGCATCCTGAAATTTACAGTGGTCCAGAATCAACGTCTTAGAAAGTCTACAGGAGTTTAACAACTCAGTTCTTCAAGCAGCTGAGCATTTTTTGCAAGTGAAACCAATCAGCTACAATACCAGAAAACAAAACTGAGTCGCAGATGCCCTTATGCTCACATAAATCATGATAGAGAAACAGTTTAAATGACTGGCTTCAGTCATTTCTGTGCAAACATCACTAAAATGAACACCAGTGAAATTCAAGTGTTACTTTTTTTTAAACTACCAAATGTTTCTGGAATATTTCAGAAGGAAAATCATTCAAAATACAGCATTCTAATGGCACTTAAGCTAGTTACAATTTTTAAAAGGGGAGGCAAGGACTACAAGGGACAAATTAAATCCTTCATGCCAGCTCCAGTTTGACCATAAAGGTGTAAACATTGAGAAGCAACCTGTGCCAAAGCAAGAACAACCTCAAAGGGAAAACAAAAGGACTCAGTGTGGTGCTTGTTGTATTCCCACAGCACAGATTTTCATAATGCTTTTCTCAGAACCCAGTGAGAAATGAGAATCTGGCCTTTGGCTAGTACAAGACGTGCCCAAGATGCACAAAGCAGTCAACAGAACAAAGCTGTCAAATTAAATAAAGGCTTTGAACAAACCAGAGAACCCTGGAGAGAAGCTTTCCGAAGATGATACGACTGTCCCACTAGGTATCATATAAACTTCTGCTTACATGTTAACAGTCTGAGGTGAAGATAATCAAGCTTCAGTTCAAAGGGAACTATGAATGCCTCATTCTTAGGAGCCAAGTAAAAGCAATACTTAACTTTTGAGTCTAAATGATGAAATTATCAAATTAGGTATCTTTTTGAAGTCACCAAAACCTACCGTATCTGAAATCATAGACTCAGGGCAGAACATTACAGTAAAGTTTATAGGGGAAAACTACTCTTCTTTTACCTCCATTTAATTGACTACACTTTGAGGCCCAGAAGCTGATTACCCTATCAGAGTATACAAATGAACCAGATTTAGTTCTGATCTTGTTCTGATCTCAGAATTACTCAGCCATAACTGAGATTTAGTGGCTGAAATTTGAAAAACTGCTAGCATTCTATTTTTAAGCAACTGGTCTGAACCAACACTTCCCATTTTTGTATGTTAATATCAATCTACGCAGTGTTGAACTGTGCCACCTCTGGGCTTTTCAAACGCTGCGCCTGTCTGTTCCCTTGACAGAATAACAAACAATAAAAGAAGGTCACTGGAAGCCCTGTCAGCATATCCTCCATCCATTTTATGTGGACTCAGGATTCCACATGAGTTCTAAAATATTGAATAATAGAATTATGAAAGATATTATACTTGAACCTCCAAATTAATGCTCAGTTGCAGAAGACTTCTCTCCAACCATCTACTCTGTTTCATTCAAATAGCAGGCAGCCAATTCTGTGAGAGTTCTTCTGAAACAATCACTCTCCTATGATGCCTTGTAACACCCGTGCTAGTCTATTTAAAGCAAGTATAAATTAGAATATTCTGTTGGGAGGAAAGGTATTATTAAAAATTTGCATTAAAAACCCCCCCACACTTAGAAAATATACAGGAAAGATCCTATTAGGTCACCCCTAAAGCTGATAGAGACTCACATACAGGGAAACGAGCTTATGAAGCAGACATGAACTAACCCTCACCCATCTATTTCGGTATTCAGTCACAAGTGTCATGGAACAAGTCAAGACCTCCAATTGTACCACTTCCTCACATATTCACCAGGTGCATATTCCGTGCCTAGGCTATGATGAGTACCAGTAATCTCGCCACAGTCATCAGCAAGATGTAGATGAATGCCTTACACATTACTAGAAAAATACCATTAACTCCCTTCTTTAACCGGATAATCTTTTGTGAGAATGAAGGCAATAGCTTGTAGCATTCCCCCCGAGACAGTTTCTGAGGAATTCAGCTGGTCTGTTCCCAACATATCGTCTTCTTGAGTGCAGGCTCCAGCTAAAGTCAGTTAGTTACATGCCTAAAGATTATCAGTGATAGTAAGGGAAGCAACATCAAGTTCAGAACTTTTTCCAACATTAATAAAAAGGAAGAAGCATCTCAACCTCTTCCTGCAATACACCTGCCAACCAGAAAAGAAATGAAAAGGAAAAAATATTAAAATGAAGCAAAAAGAGTTGAATAAGACACATTTTAAAAAGCCCCAAAACTAAGAGATGGCATTTGATTCAGTACTTACTCCAGGCATAGAGGCAATCATCTGTTTATGTAAGATTGTTGACTCAGCTAGTTTTGTTCCAGCATCTGCACAAACAAACTAAGAACAAATTAAAGACAAGTTATTTTTAATTATTTTTGGAGGAACCTGAGGACACTAATAAGTTATTCATGACTTTATTGAAATCAGTTCACATCTCTTGTGACTTTTATACATGATAATTTGTCTTTAGAGCTCGCTCTCTTTATAAACAACATAGTTAACTCACCATTATAAATGAGCTGATTTTAATGACATAGGTTTGGCTCCAGTTGACTCCTCTTCTGGTTAGAATTTGTTTTACACCAGAATAAGCCAAATGGAAATAAAACAGGAATTTAACTCATATTTCATTTGAGAGATGGCCTGGTGCTCTTCTGTACCACAGCTCTAATAATTATACTGGGAAGCAAAAGAATGCTTTAGGGTTATGGGCTGTGTCACTCCAGCACAGACAGAGTCTTAGTTCAAATAGCAACCATGACTTTCCACTTCTCTTAAAAAAAGAACTGGTAATGGACTTAGGCAAAGAGATTACAGATTTTCTCCTAACACACCCTATCTCAAAAAGGGCAATGCTGAGGCTGAGTCTGCTGGACAACAGATGCGTTGTTTTCCTGTGTGAAGGATTTCTCAGTCAACCATTTGTGCACAGATTAGGATTCCCTTGCACTACATCAGCTGCAATAAGGGACTGTGATTCCATGAAGAATCTGCCTGAGTATATTTAGCATCCAACAGTGAGGTCAGTGCACTGCTACAGACATCATACAGCCCTCACCATATAAGTCAACAAAAAACCCTCGCCAAAGTCAAACGTAATTTATTTCAGACAACTTTATCTTTTAAGAACAGTAATGAGAAGCAACAGCCAAGGCAACTTCTACTGGCCTCCTGTAAGCTTTCTACATCTTTTGCACAGAGAAGTTTGTGTTAAATAAGATAACTTAATTTATATGGGAGAAACAGCTGACAAATTCCATTCTGTTTCTAATGAATCATTAGGTCTTGTTTAGTTTATCTTTATCATCAGACTGCCAGTTCTAAGGATCTTTCTTAAAGCTGCAATTCAGTCAAAAGAGGATGGGGAAACCAAACTCAAAATGAAAAATTTCTTACATTTCCAGTCCAATTCACTGTCATTTATGTTGTCTCCCTCTACAAATACTATAATACATTAAGGTATTACTGGCAAGAGATTTAATGCCAGCCATACATAAAGAAAAAAGGAAAATACCCCCACACTGCAAAACAATAAGAAATGGAGAAATAATGGCCATGCCTTTTACTAGCACCATCTGCTGAGATATAGCTGCAGAATAACTTCTAAATGGGAATGTCTGCTGGCTGTAGTGAATTATCTATATTCCATAATCTATCTACATTATACCTCCATTCATAATCAGAGTTTTAAAAATACATATTCTTATAAACATATTATATGTAACTTTAAATCCTTCCAGTCAGTAATCAGTAGATCAGATCTTCACAGAAAAGTGGAACCACTAGATACACACTGATTTACATTAGCTGAAGGTCCAGGTCAAAATAGGAGTCCCCTAAACAAAACAGATCAGATACACTGAACCGCAAAGCCTGAATAAGTAAATCCTAATGAGACACTAACATAATTTGAAGTTAATCAAAATCATGGAGATCTGTGCTGGTGAAATGTAAGCAGGAGAAAAGTACCGGGAAATAAAATGGTGGGTGAAGAAGTAGTTCCTCTGGAAACCCATGGAACAGCAGCGTGTACATGCGTGATCGCTTTCATTTGCTAGGACAAATCAAAGAGACAGACTTTCTGTACCCTTTCTCATCCAGGACACCTATGCAATGATTGGGGTGATCCGGTTAGAATTCTCATTCTTCATAAAAGTGGGATAAAGTTAACTCTCAGCACTGGTGTCACCAGTGACACTGATGGTACCATGTAATCAGGATAAATGTGGGTGTCAAATGCACATTCCTAGAAATTCCTTTGTTAGTCAGCCCACGACTGATCTAACATTAAATTAAAGTGCTCCTAGTTCCTTTGTTATCTTGAACATTTTGACTGAATCTCTGTTGTATTCTGTGTGCACGGGGTGTATAGAATCTTGCATAAAGGCTAGCATGTTCATGGGGACATGACTGTCTTGGAAATTAAAACCATTTCTGTTTGGTTAACCCTACTATAGCTTTATGCATTCAAAATCATGCAATTTGAACTAATATTGTAGTGGATTTGTGTGGTAAAGAGGTGAACCAATCCCTTCATTCCATTAATTCCAAAGACAATTAAAATAATCAGATACATATGTGTTTTTACTAGTAGGTTTCTTAAGATGGGCCTAGAGGTTACTATGGTATTTAAATTCAAGAGGCTGTTGAATGATTCAGACCACATACTGCCAAGGGCTGCCAATTTGCACAGTGAATGGGAGAAGTAGTCATCATGCCTCCAGTAGGCATCTATGGCAGATGGTCTGAATACAACCCCTATTCTTTACCATTGACTGCATAAAAACAGAAGCTGGCTGCTTTGGATAGCAGGAAATATGAATCACTTCATCAGCCTCTGAAAGAGAGACATCATAAAAGACATTTATATCCAGATTAGGTGTTGCTGTGAAAGGTATGAATACAGCATATGGGAACAGTGCTAGGAGGAAAACCCAGGCAATTATCATTTCATCTTTAGCAGATAAAGATAATGCAAGAGAGAGTTTTGCTTACTGTGTCTCTCAGATGATTGACTCAATGTGAAGGACAAGTGTTTACTAGTTAAATCACACTACCAAAACTGACGTGGCATGTTTGCATTATCAAATGAGGAATTCAGGATTGACTAGACTGTGGGACTGTCACCCTTTGGGGTTGCCATAGGGCTGAGCTATACAATGGTGCAATGCAGAAAAAATGCTTTAATCTGTTACAGAGGCAAAGTCAGTTCAAGTCAACAAACACAAAAGCACATGGTATCAAGCTGCATCACTGCACCCATAAGAGAAAGAGGATAGTGGTTGTTGTTATTTGATGGTCTTGGCTGTGATTGAAAAAGGAAGTCTGCACTTTACAAAAAAAAAAAAAAAGGAGAGAAAAAAACCCCCCACACAAAGTTTCTGCTTTTTAAATTAAAATGGATTTAAAAAAAAAAACCCTTAACATTCACAGAAAAAAACCGCTGTGTTATTCTTCTTTGCTGGAAAATTCCCTGTTAAAAGATGACAGCCTTCAGGGACTGGAGACAGATTACTGCCTGCCTGAACAGACAGAAACTGAGTTCTGGCCCATGATCAACTAGCACCTCTTCCCACACAAACTGCTCACTGGTTTGGGGGCTATGATATGAACACAAGACAGCAGCTGGGCAGCTGCCCCTTTGGGACGTGGTACGAAGATCAAGGGACTCAACTCTTAGGGGGCCCTTCCAAATCAAGATATATCCTATGATTCTCAGTACATCAGCAATGATGCACACACAGGTCATAGTCGTCCTGGGAAATGTGGGTTGCCAATTCAGTTACTTAAATTTTAGTGTGGGAGTCTAAACGTATGCACCTATGTTACAAGGGTAACTGAATTTTGATTCAGAAAATTCTTACTTCCTCTGACATCACTGGTACTTTCTGCAACCATGTTGGAATTGCTTTGCCACTGCCCGCCCACATGCCCCCCCTTCCCCCCCTCCCCCCCCCCATATGGGCCACGACAC
>NW_010427411.1:131630-136200 GCF_000710305.1 Buceros rhinoceros silvestris | reverse complement strand
ATTATAATTATATGTATTTTAAAAATGTAAGGAGCAGACCATTCGTAACAGTGCTGATTATCTAGTCCTTGCCAAGAAATGTTGAGTTTTGTGAAAGATTTTCACTTAGGGCTGAATATCCCTTTCTCTCCCATCTGAGCAAATAATTCTTTATTTGCTGAGTATTTTCTGGGTTCCAAAGATAATTGACCATAAAATGTGGCATTTATTTGGCCCTCAAATATTGTGTTAGGTCACAGCAGCTACAAAATGAATCAACGATTGTGGTTGTGTTCTGAGGAGCTTTTTTAATACCAGCCACCTAAGGTTGTGGCTGCCTTTTGCATAGGTGTGACAGGCATTGTGTGACCTGAAGAAGCATTTTATTTCCCCTTCTCAACAAGCCATCTTTACTGCCAGCCAGTGTGTTCCCCTGGCTTAAGAACTGCTACTACTGCCTCACACTGATGTCCCTAAAGTAGGGAGGGCATTTCATGGTGTTCTTATAATGTAGTGTTGTAGCAGTATTTTGAGGTGATCATGAAGTCATGGTAGTTAGAGATGAAAAATCCTTTGCTGATAGAATTCTTGATGTACTCGAGCTCCTCCCTTCCTTCCTAAGTGGGTTTGTGTGCCCCTCTGTGGATAATGATTTAAAATTGAATTCTTGCCTAGATATCAGTATGAAGTTGTATTACCAGGTCAAAAACGAAGTGACTTTGGTAATGCCTGTGTCTCACCTTAAATGTTATAATGATGACAAGGAAGAAAAAATATAAGGAGGAATATAAGCTTTGATTGATAGGTGATTTTCAAGCTCACTGAGAATCTAGTCTCAAAATAAAGGACTACTTGCTTTGTTACTCTGGACAAAAGTAAAATTAATGCACTTTTGCTGTTACCAGCATAAGGGGTTGTTTTAGCAAGGTCGGCCTGTGTTTTGTAAGGGATTGGAAGGAGGCTGAGATGCTTGTTGGAGGGTTCCTGTGAAATGCAGTCTTGATAGTGCCTGCAATGTTAAGTGTCACTGCAGGAAGAAGACCAGCGGGAAGGGAGACCAGTCATTGACAGTATGAACTTTATTTTCTTAGTTTCCTTTCTTTTTTCTCTTGAACTATCCCTATAACCCAAGAATGCTCTCACTCTCCTGAGAAGGCTTTAAAACCTAACTGACCTTGATAAAGTTCTTTGCGTTTACACATCTGGGAAGAAAGAGCAGTTAGAGTGCAGTCATGCAGTTCTTGTTACCTGTCCTTGCAAATAGGGGATGTGGAGGTGTAGGCAATAAATCTGAGAGTACTTGGAGAAAGCAAATAACTTTTTGCACAGATTTCCTGCAGTCGAGGGGCCTTGGTTTTTTCCATACGACTTCCCCTTCTGTGATGGTGTGATTTATGTGGAAGCCATGTTGCTGCGGTCTCCAGTAGCTGTATTTAACTTTCTACACTTGAAAAGTTCTTGATATTAATCTTACTACTTGTGTTCAAAGTCATCTGTTCTTTTCAGAATGACTTCCTCTCAGGTCTGAGGAAGCGTGAAGAGGAGGAATTAATACAAAGTCAAAGGAATCTGCTGCATGGATCTGCTGCTTCTGTGGCTTTTTGCCACATTTTTTAACACTCATGGCTGGTCGGAAGTGACTTTGCTGACCCTCTGATTCTTCTTTTACCTAAACTGATGCAAAGCTGTACAGATCCCTATGGCCTGTACTAGCTTCCCTTCTTGTTTCTGTGGAATTTTGGTTAGTTTTGGTTGTGTCAACCTCACTGGGCCTCTAAACCAGCACCATCCAGTTTGCATAGTCTTTGCACACTTGGTTGCCTTGGGAGAATCAACACTCTCAGTCAACATATCAGCAGACTAGCTGCTGCAGACGGATTGCTCCTGTATTCCAAGTTTGCCTTATTCACTCCCTGCTCTATTTTCTCCTCTTTGGGTGGAACCTATTGCACTTTGTACAGCCTTCAGCCCTTGCCTCAACGTGCTCTTAGCTCCTCTGCCTTTCCAGCTCTCCGTTGTGCCTCGGTAATTTCGGGAGGCTGCCAGTATGACTCCTGGTGGTAAAGCCTGCAGTGCTGCTTCTGATGCCTCGCGTTCGGCAGCAGTGAGGACGTGTCAATGCCTGTTACCTAAGAATCTCTGCTGCACAAATCTCTTTAGGAGGGTTGCACCTAATGTTCATTGCTTTTCCCATTACTAATAGGAACAAACGGTTCCATCCTTGACACAAGCATGTGTCACACCTCAGTGTGATGTATAACACGGGTAAAATCTGAACAGCATCTCGGTGTTGTACCTGGACTAATGGAGAACCAGCTAGAAAAGGCAATAGTCAAGAAATTAGAGTGATACTTCCTTTTCCTTTGGTTTTGCATATTTGTCATTTTTCCCTTGAAGGGAAAGGAGGTTGGAAACAAGGTAGCGACAGCAACATTAACTATTTTTTTAGCGGATTTTTTTTTTGGGGTGGGGGGGGAGCAAAGTCATTAAAACCTGCAACTTTGTAGAGATGGGGATATAATGTTCACACAGAGTAAGCTGAGAGCTTGTAGCACTGTTAGGAAGGGTTGGTTTTGATCTAAGAAGCAGAGGAGAGGAAAATGAAAGTGCAGTTATACAAGGAATGGACTTAAATGCTTCTGTGCTTCTTACAATCTCCTCAAATTAAATGTCAGTGAAACTGAAAATAATTTCCCTATTTCTTTTTTTTACTAGTAGCATAATTTTAAAGCTCTAAATAGCAACAAGTCAGTGCTTTGTGTTTTCACAAGTTTTTTTTTTTAATTACTGCATGTTTTCAAATCAGCTCCTGATGTTCCTTATCCTTTTGTTTGAATCGTTGAAGAGATTATTTTCTATTAATGAAGGTCATGCCCTCACAACTAGTAAGGAAATCTCTCTGTGGGCGTGAAAGAATATCTAGCTCTTTTTAGAGTCTTAAACCAAAAAGTGTTTTGTAGAAAATAATACAGTTATAATAGGAGTGATGAATCTATTGCTCTTATACTTTCCTTTTAAAGTTTGCTTAGAATTTATAAACTGGCAAGTCAATTTTGCAGAAAAACTTATATAAATACATTTCATTTCTGTAACAAAGCTAAATAAATTAATTGTCACCATGAAGAATTGCTTGGCTTTCCCAAAGAGAAGCAGGACCATTTCAAAGTTGTAATAGTTCTCCTAATCTCCCTCAAACTTTTGCTGTGAAGGAGTGTGCAGATGTCATTTGCTCTTTAGAATGTATGTATGTAGAAAGCAGTTTGGAATTACTACTACTGCTATAGTGGAAACACATCAAAACAATAGGAAGGTGACTCATTGTACTGTACTTGGATGATTAAAGCCTGACCCAAAGCAGGGTGTAACTGAACTGGAAGAACATAGCCTGAAGGGGCAAAATCATCTGGCAAAAAGCAAGCTTGGAAACTTAAGAATTTACAGTAGTCTTCAGGCTTTTCCATAAAAGGATCCTGTAGGCTTTCAGCCTCAGCCCTCCTCATGAGATTTTAGACTTTCATCGAAGTGTGTGTGAAGAGGTTGAAAAATTGGAGCACTATCTACAAAAGTAATGTGACTTTGTAAGTACCTTCTGTGTGAATGGCAGCACATGTGAGGTGTGGATTTGGCTGGAAGGTGAGGTTGGCACATCCTGTATCGCATCACACACTGCATAGCGTTTTGCGTAGAACATACTGACTCTTCATTCCCAAAAGGGTTGAAGTGTGGTGAGTCTCGGTCTTGCAGCCATGACTGAGGTGGTCTGCCGTAGCCCTGAGTGCCAAAAGTCAGGTGTTTTATTTGCGGCGTATTTCTGAAATATGTGTTCTTTTTACCTTCACTAGGGGAAGAGGTGTAACCCAAATGCAGTGATTGCTGTTTTAACAGAAGCTTTTCATCTGTTTTCATCTGAAACACAGTCTTCAACAGCTCTGTCTTACTGTCAGCTTTGTATGGTCATTTTTACAGAGGAGGAGTAGTAGTAGTGAATTTTTAACCTAATAAAGTACTTTTGACTTAAACTGGAAACTGTCCATGAAATCCTCCTACAGATGGTACTTTTTCTGTGACTTGAGAAGGTGTAAGGCATAAGCTTAAGAAAAATATAGAGGAAGATGTTAATGGGGTGGTGAAGGGGAGAAGCTTTCCAACCACTTCTGTGACAAATGTGCGGTGTTCTAGTTGTCAAAGTATATGTCAGATCCTTAACCTGCTTGTACCACAAATAGATGTGGGAAAAGCTCTTTAAACTCCACAGAGATTTTAAAATTGAATAGGTTGGTGACCATAAACAGAATACTTTAAATGGTCTCTTTAAGGCAGTGATTATATGGTTTGCTCTGTGGTGCTTCTAACAACCTTAATCTCTGTGAATCTCTAATCTTGTTAGGATTAAACCAAAATCTGACTAGATAATTAGAGTGAGCTCCAAACTGTGGTTTGACCTCCTGTCTCTTTGCGGTACAATCTCTGTGTGAAAGGATTGGCCCTGGAGCACATGGAGTGTTGAGAGCCCTCAGCAGAGTCTCTGGGAGGTGAGGGCCTCCGGTACCTCAAATAATCTGCAGGAAATCGCCCCAGAATTTTTGTGAAG
>NW_010427411.1:124097-131533 GCF_000710305.1 Buceros rhinoceros silvestris | reverse complement strand
CTTCCAAGACTTTGCAAACTGGGGTCTGGGTCAGAACATCTTCTAGTGTCACAGAGCACTTTTTACTTTGAAGGTAAAATGTGTTTGCAGACCCTCTGGAATGCTGAGAGATGCACAATAGGTTGGATGCTGAAACAAACATCCCTGTTAAAGTTACGGCAACAGTATTTGGCCTGTTTGGTCCCTTTTCTAGGATTCATTTATCATGGACATGCATTTCATGCTGTCTCCCTTACAGAAATGCAAAGTAATGTGTTGCAATTTTAACTTTGAAGTCCATAGTCACTGGTGGCGTTACGGTATTGTCTTTCACCACAGGGTCTGAGTGATTTGCAGATGTCCTTCAGCCGTGCCTGACCATGTTATTTTGTGGCAGGTTAAATGCTTATATTACCATCTTGCACGTGTTAAGAAAGCTTTGCCCCAGGTCATAGGGCAGGCCAGTGGTAGGATTCAACCCATGCAATCTGCTTTTGGACATCTGGAAGGGTTGAACCTCTAACCAGTAAGGCGCAGAACTGTAAAAAATGGATTATGCCTATTTAAAGCCTCTCCATTCAATTGAATTTTCTTCTGTGTACTAGCATGATGCTGTGAGATTTCCAAAGGATCTGGTTGGTTTTTATCTTCCAGCTTCACGCTCTCCGGCCAAGTTCTGCACATGTTTCACAGAGGATTAAACACCAGCTAGTCAGTCTCAACTGCAGTCTGACAGTGGTAGAGTAGAATTAATTAATGTTTGTCAGATTTCCAGTGCTACTATAACTTTTCAGCTCTATGCAACAGTACTTTATGAACCTGAAACCAAAATGTTTACCAAGTATTTTAGAGAGAAGTAAACTAATGATACATTAAAAAAAAAAACAACCCTGTGATTTTGAATTATTTCTGTTTGTGGTTTTTTTTTTTCCCCAAATGTTAATCTGATTCATAAAACAGTAGATATTGAGCAAATTTCAGCAAACAGGTGATTTGGGTTTTTTCATTTCAAAACCCAGTATGGGAATTTAATAAGTTTGTCCTGAGCTGCTATACACAGAAGTGTTCTGCAGCTGGCTGTATCTCTCCAGATCCATCTCTCTTTTCTTTCTTATCTGTCAGCTTGTGGAACAAAGGAATAGGAAACTTTGGGGGCTTTGGGGTTTTGTTTGTTTGTTTGTTTTCCAACATTTTTTTTATTAAGCTACTGTCCATATCTGGAATGACTGTTTTACAGTTTTCCCTGCTCAGAAGACTGTCAACCCAGTCATCCTGTTGCAGTGATACTGGTCACAGATTTTGCTTGGATTATGTGACACCACTGAATTTACCAGAAACAAATTTTGCTGAGGTAGTTATGTTTTCTGTATATAATAACAAGTGTTCTCTGCGTGTAGGAATAACCAGGCAAAATCCTTCCAGCATCCATTTCCTAAAGATGTGTCCTTATAATTTGCATTAAAGAAATTCCAGAGAGAAAGTTATTTCCCTCCTCTTCATTCCGGAATTATGAGCTCACTCGGAGGAGGGCAGAGGGGTACCAGGGTTTGGGCCTGAATTCCTTTGCCAGAGGAATGTGCAGGGAGACACAGGTACAGGCTAGCTCCATGACGTGCTTGTGTAGAGGGGCCCTGCTGCAGCCCGGCACCTTACAGAGCTCAGATTTACAGTGCTGCTTTATCTGCATGTGTTCATTTGGGAAAAAAAAAAAAAAGAGACAGCAGGATTAATCTTTATAAACAACATTGTGAGTTTTCTTTAGTTTTCAAGTCATGGATATTGTTTCTTTTTTTGTTCCCCTTTTGTAGATAGGCAGTAAAAATCTCTTGTAAGACCTTTGAAAGTTGTGGATGTGATAGAAAGAAAGGTAGAAACTGTTAAAACCCACTCACTGCTGTCAGATGTGGTCTCTGCTGCTGTGTTTTAGAGAGGTCAGTGAGAATTTATCCTGCGCCTTACATAGTCGTTTGTGGCTTGACTGAACTGATTTTACTGTTTCTACTGGAGATGTATTTAGTGTCTGGCATGAGTAATCCTTATTTTCCTCACGTGTTGAATGTCAATGCATCCTGTGCCTGATTATTTAGGTATTCCCTCACACTGTATCAAAGTAACACCAGTATCCACTCTTATCTTGAAAAAGTGCAGAAGAGAGCTAAACCACTTCATTAAATAAGTTCTTCGTAAAACTACTATGGGAAAGTAATTCAAACTCTCTTTGAAACCAGATTCTCTCTATAAGGTGAAACCACCACAATTCATTCAATTACTTGGCAGAGTTGTGAAATATACTGTACTCGCTCAGTTTATATCCACTGCAGCCTCTGCTCTAGATAAGCTGAGATCACTAATTCCTGGCTGATGGTATCACAGAACTGTAGCAGGATATTGACTTCTATCAGGGATTTTGTGGTTAGGGCAGGAAGCTGCTATTCGGCAGATAAAACATGAGATGCTGCTTGTGGGATAAGGAAACCTAGATTTTTACTTTCTACATAGCTTGTAGAGTGACTTCGTGTAACTTTCTTAAACGCTCTGTATCATGTTTGTAGCTCTCTGTAAAGTGAACATGCATGTGGGCTGTATGTCTGTTTATCAAGAAAAGGGAAAATATGTTTAATTTTTCTTTCAAGTCATTGTAGTAGAGAGAGCTCCCTCTCTCAGAGCGAAAGGTGTACTTTGACTTTGAGACGGGTAACACTGAAAGAAATCTAGAGGGGGGTGTTGTGTGTGTGCTTGTTTGTGTTTTCCTCCGGTTCCCTAAGGTGGTACAGGTATTCTGCTTTCTTGATTTTCATGAGTAGTCTACCAGCTCTTCTAATGTCTATGAATAGAGAATCATAACATACAAAAACATTTGTCTTGAAAAATTGATCTGAATGCAGCTTTGAATTTGACTTTTAATTTCACAAAACTAAGGAATCGACATAAATACTCTACTTTGCTTTATATATATTCCACTGAGGTCCCATGGAGGTGATTAGAATTAGAATTGCTTCAAAGTCTAGACTATACCAAACAAATGGCATCTGTGTAAAGCAACAGAACAAAGTTGGTGTTACTTTGTTTGATTCAAGTTATAAAAACATAATATAAATAAAACCATGAGTAATACAGGATGTTGCCGAGGGATACAGGCGATTCCAGGATTTTTTTCTTTACAAGCGGGTTGGCCTTAGCACTAAGAATTTCACGAGTAATTATTGTACTAGCCTTAGGATGCTATTGCTTTAATGTAGCATATGCTAATTTTTTATTTAAAAAAATCATGCCAATCTGTAGCAATCCTGCAGAATTTCCAGCTTTTTTTATTGCAGGGAATTTTTATTTCTTTTTAAATCTTACAGACGTTGGACTCATGTGAAGATGAGAATATCCACTCTTACTTAAAATAAAATCTCGGTTCCTCTCCCTAAATCTTAGACAAAATTTGAGGAAACCAGAAGAAAAGATGACCCTAAAGGTATCAGTTTTTCTTCCATAACTTTTCAGTCAGGTGCTTGGGCCTATTACCTAACCTCCGGATGTGTCACTTCACCGGTGTTGAAATTTGGAGAAGGCTTCCCTGAGACTGTGTTATCTCAGGCCCATCAGCTGTGGGGTTTTGTGCATCTTTGTACGAAACAGTTGGCACCAGGTGCTGTTGGAGTCAGGGTCTCTGGCAATCTGGTTGGAGGTTTGTTTAATAGAGCTGGGCTGAAGAGCAGGAAAAGAAAAAAATCATACATCCCTGACCTGCAGGATCTGCTGTGTGGGTTTGGTTGTGCTGGATGCACAGTGGGCACAGTTAAGTGTTCAGAACAAAGTTCAGCTTTTAAAAGACATTAATTGATTGTGCTCTCTAAATATTTTTTTGAGATTTCGGTGTCTTTGGATGAGCTGGAGTTTGCGGAGGGAGAAAGGCTGTTCAGTGGAGCGAGGAGCTCCAGCAGGGAAGCCTGCAGTGCAGGTGCCAGGAATCCCGTTTGCTGTTGCCATGATCTGGCAGGAGGCTGTGCCGGTGCCCTGTGTGTGCAGCAGAGGAGGAGGGCAGCTCTTGCTGACACTTCCTCAGAGGCCTCTGTTAGCTATCTTTCCATAGTTTAATGTGCAATTTGGTGCTCACTTTGACACCTTCCACGCAGCAAATGCAAGGTGTTTTGTTCAGTGCGAGGCTGGGAATATTTCTGTAGCTGGTTTAAATGCAAGTAAGTTAGACAACTTACACCTTAAAATAACTTCTCTAACTAACTCAAGTAGGTAGCTTTCTAGTCCATCCTTTATGTCCCATTTGCACCACTTTAAAGCCTATGTCCTTTAAAAGTAATCGGCTTAAATAAAATATTTTCTTCCTTTCAATTACTTTCTGCTTTTGTTAACGAGAGTCTTAAAACCTAAATTAATTTGGAAAAAAAAAACTTGAAACCTTTCTTAGGTCAGTACATTTGACTGAAATTTGATATTAATTAATTTAGCCTCGTTTGCTGAGTACCTGTGGTGCATAAGCATCCATTGTTAGGGCACCTTTGCAAAATCCGAAATGAAATATTTTCTTTTGAGTTCACTTCTTGTAGATAAGCAAACACTCATGTAGCCTTTTGTTTGGTTTTCTATAGAATTTAATTTACAAACTTTGCTGGAAAATAACCTTTTGCCCTTGTTAATGTATTCTGCACCACAAAGGAATCTGCGGGGTGTCAGGGGGTACAATGTGCAACCCCTGCTCTGCAGTGTGAAGTTGCTGTTTGCCTCGGGGGGAGGTTAGGAAGTTAATGTTTGGATCAGTTCATAGGCTTAGCTTTTAGCTCTGATTATATTTCTCCCCCTGCAACTGTAGGTCTTGTGCCTGTCACAGCAGAAGTTAGTCTGTGTGATGAATGTGGGAGTATAGATAGCTGTGGTTATTTTTTTCTGGTTAAAGGAAGGAAATCCAGCACTTATCAGAAGTGCAGAGCGTGGAATTGTGCTCAGATTTTACATTTCAAGAATACTCTTCAGATAGTACGTATTGAACTTGAATAAAAATCTGTGAGGTTTAAGTATCTCCATGCTTTTTTTTAAACAGTGATTTTTTTTTTCTGAAATGTTGCTTTGTGAAGTTGTGAGTTTTCTCACATTTTTATTACTACTTTTGTAGTGTTTACACCCGTGAACTGAGGTCACCAGGTCTGATCCAACTGTACTCTTCTGCATGAAAAGTAAGAACTTGAAATCCAATCCCCACTCCAGAAGGTTTGCAACCTGCCAGATACATGCAAAACCTAAGGAAATCGTGGGAAAATATTGCTCAGCAAGGGGCAGTCTCATCACACCAACCGCAGAACTGCGCTGCTGCTGTTTAAGAAACTGCGTAGACACAGCTTTCTCTGATACTCATTCTGTTTAACGATAGCAGCTCCTCTGCCCCTTGAAATGTAGAGAGTGTTCGTGCTAAATGTTTTTCCTGGGTATAAATGTGGAGGTTCGAGCCTGATTGTAATTTAAAATCACTACTGCAGAAGGAAGGTGTTGGTAATCAGCTAGCTGAGGAAAGTCTCGGAAACAATTGTCATTGCTCCAAAAACTGTTTGTTCTCCTGAGTCTTGAAACAAAGCAGCATTAGGATGGTGAGCTCAGAGCACAGCTGTGCTTTATGCTGCTGGTGTGTAAATAGAGACCGTAAAAAAGGAACCTCTTGGCAACAGTGTTTTATTGTTAAACTAATTGTTGATGTGATAGCTCAGATCATAAATCAATGATCAGCTATCCAAAGGGATCATTCTCTTCCTTGTAAAAACAGAAGAATTACTCTTCCAGAAAACATCAAATTATTTCATATACTCAGGGAAAATGTCCCTGTACAGCCAAAAAAACACAGGAAACCCATTCAAGCCAGAAAATACGTATCGGTGTTCACTCTCGGAACAATACACATGACTTACAAATAGAGAAATTAATCAGGGTTGTAATCTTTGCGTAAGATGAACGTTAGAGTGGCCAAAGCTCTTATACTCAAATCAAGTAAAAATGCATGTGGGTGTATGTTTATATACAGCTATTGCTTAGTTGTGACCTCTTGGAAATCTCAAAGGACAGCAACAGCAGGTGGAAAGAGTTTTCAGGGTAAATTGGAATCATATCCAGATTAGTTATTCAATATCTCTCACTGACTTTTTTGATCTCTGGAAGAATGTTAAAGGAGAGGATATTTAAATACCTTTCTAGTGTTTTGAGCTAATTTATTATCCCTTTAACTGAGGAGCGACTCGGAGAATGATGGTTAACAACCTGAGTTCTTTTATGGCCAAAGAAGGATGCTAAGAGGGGTAATTTGGAGCACTGAGGTCAGACGACCGACAGACTCAGGGAATGTAAATACTTACCTCTGACACCAAGATCCTGCGTGCTGGGCAAAACACTCTTGAGGAGTGGCATGTGGATAGGCAGTGCGTGAGAGATGAACAGAAAAGGGAGCAAGGCTGGTACACAGTGCAGTGTTCTCTTACTTCCTCGCAGTGATACTTGGGCAACGCTGAAGGATTTCATCCATGTAAACTGTTTCTGTAGGTCCTGTTGCAGGGTATGCAACCTGTCCGTGTTCCATCACTCCAGGGAATGAGGGTTCAGGATGGTTATGCAGGTGGCAAAACCCAATATAGCCATTTTCAGATAACAAGAGACGAAGCAGGAAATACACAAATAAACACTGCCCAGCACCCTTGAATGGGTCGAAGAATATATGGTTTTCTCTGAAACAGTAAAGAATTCTAAAAAGGCCAAATATAATTGTTTGTCTTGGAATATGAGCAGGATGCAATGTCTAATAACTCCAATAGCTCTGGTTTCCTAGTGGCCACCAGATGCCAGGACCTCTGGGTTTTATCTCATCTGAAAGAAAAGCTGGTAGCTCAGAACCCCTGATAGCTCAGGACAGACCAAGATAGAAATGCTTCCTGCTAATTCCCACCCCTGCCTGTTCTCTCGCTTACGTTTCTGGTGAAGCTTCTTACGACAACACGGTTGTGCTGAGGTTGGGATTTTTTGATGGGGTTAGGTGCAAAAGGTTGCAGCTTTCCTGTGAGATACACACATTCCTTCATGTCAAGGCAAGGGTTATGGTGATTATTGTCATAGCAAAGATAAAATACATCTAAGCTCATTTCTCTAAAATATTTTTAAAATATTTGATCTCTCCCTCAGGAATAAATTAATGGTCTTTAAAATGAGGATTTGTGCTCAGTGATGAATTCTCAAGAAGTTTTTGAGCCAGAATTAATTAGAAACCAGCTTGCTGCTGCTTATTTCAAGGAGGGGTGACCTTTCATTACTAGTTCTTTCCATGAGCCTTCTCTTTTGCCCTTTTATCTTTTTTTTTTTTTACCATTAAGAAAGCAATCAAATACTTGACAATGTGCAAGAAAATAAGTGTTTCATGAAGTTTTCTTCATAAATCTTCCTTCTGGGATATTTTGCATATCTATGTGTATTTGTTTGCCTTG
>NW_010427411.1:102073-124007 GCF_000710305.1 Buceros rhinoceros silvestris | reverse complement strand
AGGGAAAATATGCAAACAATCATGTTCTTTTTTCAGCCCCAGTGATTCTGTCCCTTTGTTGCGTGACACTTTCCCTCAGGAAGGTGTCACACAGGAACTTGAGGAACAATAGGCTGTAAAACACTTTTTCAGACTTCCAATCAGAAAGGATATTTTAATGCCTTGATATTACTAAATATGATTGCCCTCACCTCTTAGGTTCAGTAGTGATTGTATTACATTCCATGCTAGCAAGAGGATAAAAACAATCCAGTTTATGAATTAGAACACACGTAACATTTCTTTAATCGTCATTTGTCAGAAAGGGAACTGTAGTGGATTGGTTTTCCTTTCTGTGTTTCTTTAGCTATCTAGATATGTGTAAAACACATAACCAGACATGTTTCAGACTCATTAAATAACTTCATTGTGTTATATTTGTTCAGAAATGTTGTGCTGGCTATGACCCACCATCCTTGGTTATGAAGACAACAAATCTTTTCTTCTGAACTTTCCTTTTGTTGTGTGGCCAGAGATGTCAGTCTTGCAGCCACTGTAATGTTGTAGACTAGCCTAGTGTGTGAGAGGAGGCTGAAGAGTGACTGTATGGTAATGACTCTGTGAAGAGCCATCCTACCACCTGCTGACTACAGGTTATTGTACTCCGGCTCCTGCACAATGTAAGCGCAGTGAATTCACATAGATTCAATCAGACCAGAAGAAGGAAGAGGAACCCTTCAGTCGTGGTCCTCTTTCAGACAAACCCTAGAAAGAATTTCGAGGGGTCCTGTTCATAGGGGTAAATGGGGAGTGGAGAAGAGTCAGATTGCTTAGGGAAATGCATCTACTTCCTCGATGAAGAATGATAAAAGATGAACGTGTCTGTGCAGGTCTGAAGTACGCAAGGGAAGCCTATGTCCTGCGGAATGCAGTGAAAACTGTGCGGCACTTGTGTGGTGGTTGAGTGAAAGGTTAAATTTACAGTGAATGAACATGAGACTGAGGCTGACTTTACAGTGGATGTGTGGAGAGGTGCAGTATCTGTTGATGGGTATGGAAAAGCTCTTTTATTTATTTTTACTACAAGTGCCAGTACTGTACTTTAGCAAGGACTTCTTTAATCCTGAAAGCCTTGCAAATAAGTTTGATATACCTCAGCATCTGTGGAAGAGATGTGAGCGGATTGTGGTTTTTGGCTTTTTTTTTCATTCCCCTCTCCTTTCCCTCCGTCCAGCTAAGTTCCAGCTCGCATCTGCCCTTCCACTGAAAGCTTAAAATCCTTTTTCCTTCCGTGTGACCTTTGTCCTCCCTCTAAGCAAGTGCTGGAGAAAGAAGGCCAAGGCAGGGGCCAGAAGTCTTGTCTGTCTCCTCTCAGCAGCAAGAGTTCTTCCTGAACAAGGGTAAATCCAGTGAGAAAATTAGGATGCACGCTCAAGCCAGTCCAGCATATGTTAAAGTCTTGACACTTGGATGTTTTCAAAACATTAGCAACAAAATATTGTTGCCAATATTAAGTCCTTATTAGCCCTTTAGAATTTTTTTTCCTTAAAATCCAGGTACAGGTGGGTACTTCTGCTCTCATTTTTGGAAGCAAACTACTAAAAGCAGAGAGAGATTTGACACGCTTCCATTTTCAGTAGTTCCATCAAGAAAGACTGTACTGCTGCTGTTGATACATAATTGTTCACGCAGCTCGTACCTCTCTAATCAGACAGGAAAATGCCTCAGTGTAGGCTACATTTGTACTCAAAAGAATCTGCCAAGATCCAGACCTTCATGTTCCCTCTTCCAAACTGTATGCAATTTATTTTTTCTTTTCAAAATAAATGATCTCTTTTTCATTCTGACCCATAAAGGGGAACTGAAGACTGACAGCTGCAAATCTTGAAAAATACTTTTGAGGTCAAAATTGTTGAAGATGATAGTTATATATTCAGTAGGTCTGAGGAATTCAGTTCAGCATACATGAGCTGTAGATTGATGGTCAGGATAGTACTGAATGGGTAAAGAAACGTATTTTCTCTATTAAAAATGCTGGTTTAAACCATGTGAGAAATGGGTATTTACTTAAATATTTTAGATATTAATAAGAAATCTTCTACCCAACACATTCACAGAAGCACTTTACGCACAGCACCCTGAGGACGTGGCCTGTAGGCCATTGTTAGATGTGATGATCCCATTTCCATGTCTGGTCAGTCTCTGCATCCTCTGTAAAGAATGTCATCAAAACAGCTATTGGAAAAGATCTTAGGTGTTCACAGTTCCCATATCCAACTTGCACCATGAAAGCTTCAAAGGCTTCAATACGGCTCCTTTTTTTTTTTTATATGGGAATTTGAACTCTAAAGGCTTAAGAATTGAGAGAGTTGGAGGTGTGAAGAATCTAAGACTGGTGGTTCTTCTTCGTAATCATTTTATATGCAGCAGAGACCTTCAGTCAGTGGTAACTGAAAACTTCAAAATCTGAAATGCGTTTGTCTAATGGAAGTGTTTGTAATAGTGAGCTGTTGACACTGAAATTGCAGGTGTGGTTTGTGAAGCAGCTTGAGCCTAAACAGTAAGTGTTTTGAAGGTGAAAAATATTGTGATCCCCAGCAAAGCTGGAAAGTTTGGGTGTAGGAGGCACTTATTCCAAAAGATGTATTTTGCTACTGCTGAATGCTCGGAATTCTTCAGGCTTACACTTATATGACAGAAGTATTCAGAGTTAATGCATGTATCTACCCGTACAGATAACGGGTTCTGCTCACAACTAGAAGTTACCAAGGGTGTGTGAAAAGTCCCAACATTCCTTGTATCCTGGCTCTTACTCTTTCTATATGTGCTATTCTAATAGTTTTTATAAAGCACAAGAGCAGGGAGGGAGAGTTCACAGTGTCTGAGCTGTGAGGTGCCACCTCTTTGTCTATTTTGGGGTTTTGCTGACCTATACTAATGCCAGGCTCATACATTTGCTGTATTATTTAGATCTGTTAAGAGATAAATTTGTATCTACTTGTAGTTCCTAAATTTAAAGTGGCTTAGGTATAGCTCTGGGAAGCTGCTCAGCTGAAAAAAAAGGTCAGTCTTTGAGGTGCTGAGAGATTGTTTGGCCTTGAATAGCTTTAAATGACCCACTACATCATGGTAACATGTTTTGTAATGAGTGGAACTGTGATCCTGTATAAGAACACGTAGAGACCATTCCTTTCTGCTATATGCTGGACAATACCAGCGCAATAACACTTATAATGCCAAGCTATGCAAGGAAACTCTAATTAATTTTGTGTATTCTATTCTGAGCATGTCAATGTCAAACAAGTCAAAGAAACGTGAGGCTGAAGTAGCAAAAACAAGCCAAACGTTCTCTTGGTTGTGTTGACTTAGAAGTCTCTGCTTGCATCAGTTGTGAATTTAGATCCATGACTTCTCTTTCTCAGAGACAAAATAAAGAGGCCAGGTGAGTGTGTGTATTTCTCTCTCCATCACCTTCCCTGACTCTCTTGAGTTGTAAAATTAATGTCTAAGAATGACCTGCATATTGGGGAGAACATACAATATTCATACAAGATTGAGTGGAAGTGATTTTCCGGTAAGACTCTTGAGCTGACCTAGTGAGCTCAGAGATAAACATGTATGTGGTGAGTATCTCTAAATACATTGATACATATGACATGCATTGATACTTAGTGTTGTTACTGACAAATTTTGCTCCACATGTTTTACTTCGTATGCTGAGCAAAGAAAGAAAGAACAAACGTGGAAGGGAGGAGTGGGAACCATTGTATATTGTCTGGGCTAGTAGAAATGTTGAAGAGTTTGATTACTCTTCAAAGTGATGCTATTTTCAAGTCAAAGGAACTGTATTTAAAAGATCCCAAGGGGGTTATTCTTGTGTTTAAAAAGATCTAAAATCATCACACTTTATCTGATGGTATGCAATCATTGAATCTATGGTCAAGGACACCTGAAAGATCAAAAAGCCTGAGCATTTGCCTGTATCCTTATGCTTCTAGCTGCAACTGCTTGATTTCTGCTGCTGCATTCAAGCTGGGTAGAAGTCACAGAACATCCCGTTCTTCCCATAGTCCAGCCATTGAGCTGAGTGGGGAGATTGTGTGATTTAAGAGGCCCTGGATTGTCTTCAGTGTTTAAAATGTCAGTGCTTGTAAAACTGTCCTTGAGCTGTCTTCTTTAAACATGCTGTTCAAATTCCTCACTGGAGAAACAAAAAGCAATCTGAACAGATGCCCCTGACAGAATTGTGTTTACTTTGCTTCAGCAGTGACACCATATATTTGTTTAAAGGCAGAAGAGATATACGTACAAATGGGGGCAGAACTGACCTAATCAAGATGTGAGTGGGTGGAAAGGGAATAACCTTATTCTGTGAATGAATGTAAATCACTGTAGTGTGGTGGCTTGAGAAGACAGCCTCCCAGATGGGCTCTCATCAGTGTTTGCATCTCCTCAGTTCCTGTTTTCTGAAAACACTTGTTTGCTTCTCATTGTTGACATAAAAGGAGTCTTTGAAGATGGTCTACTGTAAAAAAACCAGCCTTGAATCATGATGAAAGTGACAGGCTGGAATAAAGAGTTTTGATCATGGAAGCACTGTGTGACCATGAGCCATTTTTCGAACTGCCCTCTGCATTTTGCTCTGCAGCTGTCAGTGGGAACAGTGATACAGATGGTGAAAAGCTGTTGGCTAGCGTTGATGAAGTATATGGTATCACCAACACGTTTTAAACTCTCAATACTAGCTGATGCTATGTATGGAGAATATTGCCAGGAAATCAAGCATAGAACATCTAACTGTGCTGGCACTGATGAATAAATTGTCCCCGAGTCCTGTGTTGCATTTGCGTGTTGGTTTTACAGTAGCAGTGTCTGACTTCTGCAATAATAGTTCTGCTGGCTTCCTAAAGTCAACCACTAGAAAACGCATTTGCAGAGGGAAGGAAGGAATCTAGCATGATAAATTGCTGACCTAAAATACTTTGTGCAGGAGTGTGCCGTACGTAGAGAAAATTTCTTAATGCAGCCCAAGGATTTGGACAGTGCTAAAGCTTATGTTCTACAATATAGAGCAGTATAGCATAACTGGAAAACTGCGGGGAGAGAGAGAGGTGATGCTCCAGTGATGTGTTAGGAGATTGTACTTGCTTTTGGTCAGGAGCTTTTACAAAAGCATGACTAAGATCGTGTTTATATCAGATGCATTTAAGTTTCATGTCTTTGAGATTACTTAACGCTGTTAAATTATGTGCAGGATAAACTGTCCTTTGTCTTAAAGTAGTGGAAGCTCCTGAGAATCTGGGATGGTAGATTCTCTGCTGAACTACCTTTACCTTCTGACAGTAGTAGCTTGTCACTTTTGAACTGATAGGAAATCAAAATCAGAACCTGTTTCTTTCGCACTGCTGTCCACTTTTAAGCCAGTCACCTTTGTGGGCTTTTGCTAGTCCTTTGCTTCCCTGTTCAGTGAAACAATTTGCTTACTAGTCTTCAGATGTGAAGGAACTGCTATCTCTAGGCTAGCTCGTAAGTAAAGACCTTGGAGACCTGCCTCTCGTGTACTGGGTATCTTTATCCCAGCTGGAGCTGGTTCGGATCAGATCCTCTTAAAATTGTAACCATTGAAGCAAAGGGCCCTGGCCTTTGCAATATTGAGCTTCTTTAATCTTGACCTTATTCACATGTTCTCATGTACGTGAATAGTAAAATTTCACTGAGTTTATTTTTAAACTGCTGTTTGAACCTGGCAATCAGTTGTCAGTGCATCTCACTGTCCACTTGTCTAGTCTGTGCTTCATCAGTTTCTCTATGAGGATGTTAAGGCAGACGGTGTTGAATGCCTCACTGAAGTCCAATAAACAACACCTGCTCCTTTCCCCTCATCCATCGAGCCTGTCATCTCATTGTAGAAGGCTATCAAGATGATTAAGCATGATTTCCCCTTCACAAATCTGTGCTGACTGCTTCTGATTATGTTCTTGTCCTTCATATGTTTGGAATTAGTTTCCAGAAGGATTTGCTCCACTAGCTTCCCAGGGACCGAGATGCGGCTCACTGGCTTGTAGTGCCCCAGATCCTCCTTGCCTTATTTGGAGATGAGTGACATTTGCTTCCAGACCTCAGGAACCTCTTCTGACCAACTAGACTTTTTAGAGATAGTCAAGAGTAGCCGCGCCACATCAGCCAACTCCCTCAGCACTCATGGGGGCATTTGTCAGGTCTTATGAACTTGAGTATGTCCACTTAGTTAAACGTCACTTATCCATCCAGGTTAAGTCTTACAGTCTGCAACCAGTGTCTAAAAGACGCTGGATCCACAAGCAGGTTAAGATTCAGTAGGGCGCTAAAACGTTGGCTTTGTAAATGTGGTTACGAAATGAAGCATTGCTATTGTGATTTAGTTTATGAAAGGACCTAAAGTGACCTTTAAAACATCTGCTTATAAAGAGGAGGTGTTAAAAGGACTATAGGCCAGAGCACTGTGTTCTTAAAATGACTTTTTTTGAACTTTCATTTCAAGGACTGTTTGTTCCTTGCTTTGAGAGAGGCCTCTGCAAAACTGCACTGACATGTTAAATTCCTTCCCAAACTGTTGGTTCTCTGGGCTGCTGTACTCCTGCCATGTGCTCAATCAGAAGGATTATTTGCTTATAGGTTTGACAATAACAGGAAAGCTATTCAAATGGTGAAAGTTTACTAGTGCTGTACAAAACTGTTTAGTCTTGGCTTAACTTCCAACAGCTGAGGCAAGGATGTTTATCAGTCTCAGTGTAATTATTTACTGTCTTATGATGGTGATTTTGATGGTCTAGTAGCTAATGCATTGCTGAGAAAATAGTCTTTACATAGTCTTTATATTAAAACTCTGCGTGGGAAACAGCAGCATAAGCAGTCTAGTGGTTCCAGTCTAGGAAGAGCCTTGGTGGTTCCTCCTCACCACAGTTTAGTCTTGTGAGATGCCTAGATTGGAGTACATGTGGGCAGTGGCTGCTGCCCTGCAGAACGCATTGTTGTTGAGCCCTTGCTGCAAGATTAGCACAGCAACTCCTTCCTTAGCGTGTTTGTCCAGTCATCTCGTGTCAGTTCCACCCACTGCTCCCTTCTCTACATAGCTTTTGGTATAGATTGAAATGAGATGTAAAATATTACATAGTATGGAAAGAAAGTAACCCTGAATAGAGTTAAAAATACCTGGTCTTGAGAGCTGAGTAGCTGTGAACCTTTCCAGTGCTTGGGCAGGAGGTGACTGGGCGGGAGTCCCAGGTGCCACTGAGCAACAATGTTACAAGTGCAAGAGATGGAAAATTATCTTTGCTCCATGATCACTAGTAACAGCTGAAAGGAAACAAGGAGCTGAGTATGCAAACTAATGTTTTCCTATGCTGGAGTATGTTTGCAGAGGTCTATCTTTAAACTCCGTAGGTCCTCTCTGGCTGCTGATAAACCCGAGGATACCCACAAAGACATTTAAATACTCTTTGGCTGTTCCCTATACACAGCTTTAAAACGTTAGCTTTTTTAGGGGTAGTTTTATAAATACATGTGTATAGTTATATATGTACGTGTCTGCGTGTGTACATATATATATCTATAAGATTTCTGGTGCATGCACAAGGTGCTTTGACTAAATATCAACTTAGGGTTGGGCACGGTATAAAGTATTCCCCCAAGACACAGTCTATACTCAGTCACTGGATACAATGGCATTGGGACTTGCCTGAGAAGGACATTTTGATAACAAGCCCAATCTCGCTTCTGTTGGAGTCAGCCAGAAGTTTCCATGGACTTCACTGAATGCAGGATTCACAAGTACTTGCAAATCTTTAGTGAGGTCAGATTCTTTGCCCCTCGTGCCAGTGCACCCGGCAAAGAAAAAGACTAATCCTGTGACGAGCTGAGCCATCAAAGTGAGGGAACTAAATGCAGTTGAATGCTTAAATTCAGACCTTGTTTCCCCTGTCTCGTATGAGGCACATTCTCATATTGCGCTTAATCCGATCTAAGTGTGGGCTACCCTATGTCCTGATTATGGTTTCCTGCCTCTGTTGTGTTGGATCAATTGATTACAGGGTGAGTTGGGTCAGTTTATTGTTCTGACAGAAAACTAGTCCCTGCTGATGGTCTGACCTGCTGTTACCAGCAGACTCATGTGATTGCTGGCTCTGCAGAGGTGGGAATGATGAGTGACAAAAAAGGGAGGAGGAATCTATGGGAGTAGAATCGAGACTTGGGGCAGCAGCCTGCAGTCCTGTGGAATTAACGTGAAACTAAGAATAATTTTATGAGTAAAAGTTAGCAGATCAAGCCCTCAGTCTTGCCAATTCAGGTACCATAATCTTCTCAAACTTTCATCGACTGAGGAGAGTGAAGGGACCAAATCTGCTAGAATTGTGGCAGTAGGGGTACTCTTAATGTGGCAGCAGATGTGTTTTGTCCTTTATATTTAAGGGCTGACATAGCACCAGTCTGCAGCTGCGTCAGGCTGAGACGAGCCTGAGTATACATGCTGTTTTCTTCAAGGGAAGTTTTGTAGCTGTTTAAATGCTATTCTAACAAATCTACTAAAAAATATCCCATCCTTTCAAAGTCTTTTCATTGACCTTATTACTTAAGTTTCAGGTACAGGAAGGAAGAAGTATAGCAATATATATTCATGTAGCTTGGGGTAGGGAAGGTGGAAAGAGTAGTTCAAAGGACATTCATGCTGGGTTTTTTTTTTTTTCCCGTAATGATACTAACTTTCTGGTTACTTCATGTCAGGACAAATTCATGATGATTTCAGCAGAAATTTTCCTAAAACAAATGAGTAAGATGCAGAAACGTTAATCTCAGAGTACTGTACAAATAGAGGACCTCTCAAACAAACATGCTTTGTCTGTCTAGTGCCACTGAAACCAGATTGTGCTGCGTGTCACTGTCTATGTCATAGATGACACTGTGGCGGAAATACCCAAGAGGCGTGCGGTGGAGGTAGCTGCTAGCACGATGCTTTTGGGGACTGAAGAACTGTACAGCTCTGTCTCACTGCTCGGTGATATGCCAGCTCTGGAGCTTAACGTAGAGCCATTGTAGATGTCCTCAGGGCCAGGAGACTCAGTTCTGACTGCTCGTTGAGTCGCTTGTTGGCAAGGTGTTAGAGGAGCATGGCTGCTGTGGAGGTTCTTGCCCATGTCATTTCTCAATGGCAGTGAAAGATGTGACTGCTCACTGAAGCAAGGATGTTGATTGTGGATGCTGGAAAACCCCATAGTTTTCTAAGTTATGTTTTGCTGCTATTTAAAATTATTTGTTTCAGCTGAAGGTAGTTTAGGGTGGTTTTTTTTTTTAAGTCCATAGTAACTGCTCAAAGAAATTCTTCATAATTACCGTGTTCTGGTCCGGAGTTTGGTGTATGTTATCTGTGGTAGTGGATGCCTCTGAACTTTGTAAACTTTTTTTGGATCTTATAAAAGGGAAAGGTCTTTATAAATAGTGGTACTCACAGCCCACTTTCAAGCTGTTGACTCTAGGGAATAACTGGAAGGTTGCTAGGCTGGACAGTTGCACTTCTCTGCCACAGCAGATGACTGGTAAGTGTGCTGAGAAAGAAATACAGTTGTGTGTTCAGGTAGTACAGATATGTGATAGGGCATATCACCTGTTGTGAAGGGCTTTTGAATTTTTTCTTGTGTGGGGCTTTTAAGAAAAAGAAAATTGTGGAGATTTATTTTAATACTTTTCTTATTCAATTAGTCGTTCAGAAAATTTTTCTTTGCTTCATTGTGAGCTCAGATGATCAGTCCTTTCAAAGAAAATGATCTGCTCTTCCTTTTTCGTGTTCCAAGACACGAACATTGACTTGAATAGAATCGAATATACCTGATTTGTACGTAGAATTATGCTGTGCACATTTTAGTAGGCTACAAACACAGTAGGGTGAAAAAACAGGGCTTTCAAGACATGGCATGTTTTCTGAAATAGATTTGAAATGGCTTTGACATCTTCAAGAATCTGAACCAGAATTTGTGGATGGTTGTTTTGGGGATTGTATTTGTTACCGTTACAGCAGAGAATATTTCCTAGAGCTTTTATAAGTTTCTGGGATGTTGTGTACTGGAAGCCAAAGAAGGCGACATCTCTCCTTGTGTGCATTTGCCGTCCCCTCATTCATCTGTAGCTGAAAAAAAAAAAGGGAGCCAAGGAAGAAAGGAGGCTGGGGAGTTTAACTAAAGTGTGTTTATTGGTAGAACACACCTGGTCTGCTCAAAATGTGGGTGAGGTAGCTGTGGTCTGTAATTGCAACCTGCAAGATAATGGCCAGGTCCTTCGGTAGGTACGTGACTGCTGTGGTCTTGCAGCTCTTAGAGTTGCATCTGTTGAGAGCTGAAATTGTCTCCTAAAAAGCAAATGTATTTAATCTGAAGTTACTTAAATAATACCTAATAATAAATTGTATTGCATGTAAATATTACTAAGGCTGTTCTGGTGGCTAGGGCAGAGTTTGCTTTGGGAAATCTAGTGCACTTTTCTGTCAGTTCAGATCGTTATGCTTTCTTTTTTCATACTAAATTTCCTGATTTTTTTTTTCCACGAATTTTATCCCAATTTTCTTTTTTTTTAGGATAGCATATTATCCTGGAGGCCATCCCTTTTTCCTAGCGATGGCAGGATCAGAATTGTTGAGTGTGTCGTGTTTCAAGTGTGACCACGCTGAGTCAAGTGACAGGGCTGCAGGAGGGATGACTTTGATCCTGCTGTATGCTGCTGCTTTTTGGGGCAGGGCTGGTGGTGGAATTCAACAGTGTCTTGGTGACAGGCTGCGAATCAAATGATCTTGTGCAAGGCAAATTTGCAGTGTGCCTGTTCTCCTGAAAAAGCAAGCTCCCTGGCAAATAATCTGTAAGAACCCAACATCTCAGCAAGACCTGGTCCCGCCCCTCTGCTCCCCTCTGAAAGGGACCATTGTTTCCAGGTTTCAAGGTGGGCTCATTGACTTTCATGTTGCCATGGAACCAGCTTGTTTTTCTTCCCGAATGATACTTGCTTGTAATCTCAGAAGCTTTTTCAGCAAATTAACACAGGTGATTTGGGAGTGGTTTTGGCTGAACTGAAGGCCAGTGAAGGACCTGTTTGATCAACCAGATGAAGAAATATAAGGAGTAAAAACAAAGTCCTGGGATAAGCCTCGGTTGAAAGAGGGAGGGCAGATAACCAGCTGCCGACTCCCAGTTTCTATGCTAGGTAACACAGAACAGCTGATGTTGGGTTTACGCACTGGTAGACTTAAATACAAGTAAAGCCCTGTTAAAACTCACAATTTGAAATCCACAGCAGTACTATGGAGGTACCTAGATGAAAAATAAAGAGGTATTTTTGGTGTTAATTCATGGCCCACACAGTTTAAAGCAAGATGCTGCTAAGTTGTTTAATAAACCCTATGCGTACATTCACATATTTTCCTCAATACATATCAGCATACTGTCTAATACAATTGTGTTTTAAAAAAATAGGTGGAATAGTTTTTCTGCCAAAAAATGCTGATTCAGGGAACTCAAAGAATTTGAGGCAACAGAACAATTTTTGTTGACCTTTCATAGGTGTAATTTCGTAATTGTAAACATTTTGATAAAATCACAATACTTTGCATCTAGTCCTGTTGTAGAACTTCCATGTTTAGATATTCAATGGATATTGGATGATTTCCTAAAAGCTACATTGTGGTTCAGACAGGAATTAAACTGGGAGATGGTACAAGATGATTACAGGAGTCCTTCTGATTTTGTGTCTGATATCTGAGCTGGGAGATTAGTTCTGGCTGAGGCCAGCTGTAAGCCAGGACTCAAATGAATTTTGTTTGGGCCCAGACTGACTTCTGTGATTTCACTCGTGAGTCTTCATGGCACACTCCGTATCAGTCCAGAAGAGATGGGGTGGGGTGATTTGAAGACAGGGTGCCAGCCCCAAGCCAGTAAAGCATCTTGCTGGGGAAAGAGGTGTAGCGTCACTGGGTGGATCTGCTTCACTCCGGCAGTGCTGCCCAGTTCCAATTCACTGCTGCGAATGACAGGCTTGGGCTGTCTGATGGGTGTGTATCACTTTGGCACTTAGTAATAACATGGTGATTTTTCGACACTGTTGGGTTAGACACATTTTCTGTTGGTTCTGAGACAGCCCTTGAATTGCTGAGTGTTCTCTCCTCTCCTCTCCTCGAATCAATACAAGTTGCTCAGCACTTTGTAGCACTTGTCCCTGGTGGGCTCAGGGTCAATAAGAACAGTTCCTTTCTCTGCCTGCTATTTCTCTCTGATTGGTACCAGCTGAAAGTACCAGAGTCTGTTCTTTTAAGAACTTCTGTTGCTTCATGTCACAAACCACTGTGTTTTTCCACTGGAGCCAGTGTAAAATTTAGAATCCAGTTTAGCAATTAAGGAAAAAATGGGGTAGTCTTTTCTTAAAATGTGAAAACTTGAAACTGTGCAAATGGAAGTTCGGTCCTTTCATGGCTGTGGTCTCCTGTTGTTTTTATTATCCTCCTTCCCGTTCAAATTTGGTAGTCTATTCCATTTTTATGTCCAAAACTTTTGCACTAGAAGAACATGATACCATGACACAGGCTGTACGAAAGCATACAGGAGTAATCAGTAACCAGTACAGAGAAAAATTGTTTGTTCTCCATTAGTCTTCCTACTTATATTTGTCACGTTTATGGTGCTTGTAGCCAAAAAAATTTAAAAATGCTTCTTAAGTTGGCAAAGTCCTTGAGAAAAGTTCTTCGGAATAGTGTGGGTGTTAATTTCTCAGGAGAGATGTGAGCTTAGCCAGCAGGTTGCTCAACCAGACAGTACATTTTTTGCTCATAGCACTAATCTTCATTCCTTCTACACTTTTTCATGAATTGTGTATGCTGTTGTGAGTGATAATGTTCAAGGCTGGATATTAAACCGAGAGGATTCTGCTAGAGTTCTTTCCACATTGCATACACAGCACCTCTCGGTCTCACTGGTACGTGCTGTATGTGTAGCGTAGATCATCCATTGTCACGCCACGCCAACAACTAAGAACAAATAAATGCACTCAATAATTTAGGACATTTTGAAAGCCTAAGGTGATGGTACTGATTCTCTGAGATAGTACGCTGTGACAGTGTCTATTCTGAGCATAACTTTTTTTAATTTTTTTTTCAGAAATTATTTTGAATCTGGTGGCAACTGCTTCTGAAATGAAAAGCCTTATCCTCCAAGTCCTCCATGTTTGAGCAATTGTAACTCGCCATGCTGCAAGACTGCTTGAGGGGGAGGATTTTCAGAAGCAGGTCATGAGATACTGATTTCAGTGAAATTTTGTGATTTTGATCACTACTGTATTACTTTTCCCTGTTTAGGGCATGTCTGTCTGTTTTTAGCTCTGGTGGGGTTCAGGGAAGACTGAGCATTGAACAGAATTGATGTGTTCTTGGGGGATAACTTCACTACTTTACAAACTAACTTCTGTGAACATGCTTACTCGCTTGGACTTCCCAGAACCAAAGAAGCATTTGGCCTTGCCCATTTCTTTACATTAATTAGTTGAGACTTCATTTTAGCTGCTTTTTCTTCCTGAGCTCTTCTTGTCATCCACCCGTGGAGTGGCAGTGTGTCTTTAGTTAGACAGTACTGTATTCAGTAGGGACGTGGCGATTAGAGGGTTAAGCATTTCAAGTCACCATTTCAAAGAGTTGCTTGCAGGGGCACACACCTCGATAGAGATCTATGCCTTTGGCAAAAAAGAGTTCTGGAGATTATATAAAGTAGGCATTTCAGTTCTAAATTGCATTAGACTCCACAGTCTAATTTTGTAGATGGGTTTAGTCTTTCTGATGACAGATTTTCCTTTGCTGGGTTTGGTAAAGACTGAAAAAAAATTTCTTCAAATTTCCTGTCAGATTTTGTGACAAACTAGACATCTGCAAGTTGATGTTGCGTGTGCTTACTCCATGCCTTTTCTCGTCTGTAAGACAAAAACCTTGTTTTCCACCTCTCCCCTCCCTCCCCTCCCTCTCCTTCCTCCCCCCCCTTAAAATAATACCAAAACAAAAATTCTAAAAAATAAGTGTGATATATATAGAGAAAAAACGGAATTAAAAGATTAAACTAATCCTTTTGTTTTCAGTTGTGGAGTTTTGATAATGGTGTCTCAAAAGACATATTTTCATATTTTTCTTAGCTGCTGCTAAAAATAGTTTCCTTTTGTCTCAATTTTTCCTTCCCTTATCCAGTACTAACAGAGACAAGTGTTTTGTAACATATCCTTCTGAAGTTAATAGTCTGCTTAGTAACCTGGATACACACTAAAAAAATAGGATATTTGTAAATAAAATCATACATTTATTCTGCCAGTTCTATGTTTTATCCTTTTTTGGTGTCATCAGTCGAAGTGTTTGTGGCACACATTGTCTCAGATTTAATCAGTATCTATTCCTCAGCAAACATACCCTCATCCTGTCAAAATACTGCATCAAGCTATACCTCCTCTGACCTGTTTAATCTAGATAAATGTTATAAAGGCATTTTGTCTTTTGCTGTTCCAGACAGGTAAGATTATCCGTAACAGAGATTGTACATTTTGTCTTGGCAGAAGTTTGCAACAGCCGGAGTTGATGAATACACATCTGCTCTGTTTAAAGTGTTACTTGAAATTAAATAGCCCCAACAGTAAATTAAAAATATGGACACACAATGGAACTACTTAAATTTCCGTTGACATTTTATAGTCGTTTACCTCAGCTTGTATTTTCTCCCTTCTTCACTTCTTTATCAGTGTCAGTGGGAAGAGGAGTCAGCATGATAGCCATAGCCATGGTCTTCTCCAACAGGAGGAACACATCCTTGTTTGGTTTCTGATGTTGCTGCCTAATTTCCATCTGGCTTAATTGTATAATAGGGTACTTGCTGAGTAGACAGCAGAGGAATCCTTAAGCAAATCAGTTCTGCCCTGCGGGAAAGGGCTTGATGGGCTGAATTACTGTGATGGGTGGCTTTACCATGAAAGGACAGTTTGCTTCCCTTCTCTTGCAAAGCCAAAGCCTTGGAGAAGTGAGAAATGCAGCCCAGAAAATCAGTCTGAACTAACAACTATAACGCTAAATACAACATCCTCTTGTGCACATGGTGTGCTCTGTGGAAGTATGATGAAGCTGGAATTACTCTGTAGTAAGAAAATTGCTGGTTGATTTAAGGTCTTGGATTCATTAGATATATCACAATCCTGAGAGTTTTGAGTGATTGTCTTAAATTGAGCGGTGCTCTTCGTTCTGCACATGCGTCCAACCAGGCTTGAGGATGGAGTCCCAGAACCTTTTCAGGGGACTCTACAGAGCAGAAGGAAGTACAGAAAAACGCGTTTTCCTTTAGAGGTTCCTCTGCAAACTTGGCTCATCCCATTTTGGGCCCCCGTATCAGGGTCCCTACAGAGGTCTCTCAAAGCAACCAGAAGATCTCTGCTGGGGGATAGGGAGGAAGCAAACTTGGCCATTGCTCTTTCCTCTGGGTCAATAGAATTTGAAAAGAGTTTTGTGTCTGTTATTTAAAAATCTTGAATTCCTAGCCTTGTGTCCTCCAACCCCTTGTTACTCTTCACTGCCTGTTCTGGAGCTGTTCTCTCTCGCACCCCTCCAGCCCTGCCATTTGTATCTGCATTTTGGGGTGTTACTTGCCTTTGCTTGTTCCCAACTGGTGGGCAGTTGTTCTATTTGTCCCCGTGGGTTTGAAAAAGCTCCTCCTCACTGGAAATGCTGTTCAGGTAAACCTTGAAAGGCCACAAGGAATCTGCTGATTTAAATGGAGCTGGGAAGGAAGTTCTCTCTGTAGGAATCCTGCGCCTGATCTCTGGCTGCTTTTCTGCCTTCCCATCTGCTCTGTAGCTCAGGCCTCCAGGCTCTTGCTTTCACACGCTGCTGAAACCCAAGGTCCTGGGGCTTGCTGCAGAGTGTAAAAGGTGTGCCCAGAATTCTTTTCCAATGTTAAAAACATCCATTTTATTTTATTCCAAAAACCCTAATTTTTCAGGATTTTTTTTCCTAACATTTGTTTGGTATGGAATGAAAAAAATGTCAGAAATGTAGTATTTCCAGTAGATAACATTTGTGCCCTCTCTGCCTTCCAGAGATGGCTTGTTTGAAAAATGCTTTGCAGGACCACCACTGTGTTTGAGGAGGGCTTTGAGATAATCGTGCTTATAGATAAGCTGTGTTTAGAAACATAGGATTATTATCATCAGGGTGATAGAGGGACTCATCCAAGTCACTTTACTGTCTACAGCTGTGGCTAGAAAAGGGAATTACTGTAATAAACCCATGGTTAGTTCTATAACCATGCAAGCAGGCTTACGTAATGTCTCAAATGCATACTCCTGGTTTTTTAACATAATTTACTTTTCCTGATTTTCTAACGATTGTTTACTCTTTGTATTTCTGAGATTTTTATAGTATTGGAAAATTCTTAATTGCCGACCGATTTATCCTCTGCTAGGGACTAAATGGGAAGCCTGTGGACTTCAAAGGGCATTTAGACTGCATTTGCTGCTTGGATGGGCCTTTTATGAAACTTCTTTTGCAGAGTTGTAGGGCTACAGAAGAACAACATGTCTGATTTTGCTCTTTTGTGTTTAATTTGTTTGCTCGGTTTAAGGTGCATGCAGAATTATGTACAATTTTAAGGGTGTACCATACACATCATTCATTATTTTTCATTTTAGTGTAAAGGAACTGATTTTTCACTGACATCTACACTTGTGCAATACGTTTGTAGATGGTACAGCTGAACTGGTGCCATATTATGTTTCTAATAAAGGGTAAATGACCAATCAAGATTCCAGAAGTAGTTAGCAGCCAAGAGTCAACAGTTCTATGTTCCTGGGAGAAAAACATGTTCTAACTTGGTAAGTGCACTCCCTGAAAACAGAAATAGTACTCTGGAAGTATCACAGGAGGTAGAGGAACAACTCCAAAGATGTTTACTTTAACCCCCCCTGATTTTTCTTAATTATGCTTACTACTACCAAGCCCAGAGGTTAGTGAACAACAAGGACCTGCTGCTTGGTGTCCAAAACAAACATAAGAGCAGCAGACACCTTTTTCCCTCGAAGGAGAGCAATTTCTCCATGATGCCACTCTTTGCAGAATTTTGTGGATAGAGCACAAAGTGCTTCCCTACTTTCTCTTGCAATTTTGTTAACCAAGACTATGCAATGTTCTTGGTATGTTCCAGGGCTGACGTAGTGAGTTCTTGCTAGAAGGCTTGATGAACATGTCACAGCGGGATGCCTCACTGTGCAGTTTGCTTCCTTCAGTCCATGACAAAACCTCCAGAGATATTAGCGAGGAGGTATCCAGGTGGGATCAGAGTACAAGGTGAATAGGGTTTAAATGATGAAAGGGGGAAAGAAAGGAAGCTGGCGAAGCTAGAGATAGAGGCTGAAGAGTTAGTCGTGTTGGTTCTGTAACAGGGAGTCAGACAGTTCCAGGAGATGGCTGCGGTTTTATTTAGATATTATTAGTACTTTCAACTCTTTGGGCACTTTGTAACTTGTGATGTAGATATTCTATTTAAAACACAGAATGAAAGGTTAAGTGAGAGAAAATGAGTTGGCTGAGTTGTTTATCTATCCCGTCCCAAGAAGGAGTGACTTTTATGTAGGTATTTAAAGCGAGCTGGAAGAGCTGAGTAAACTTTATGCCTGTGGGCCATAATACTTTGCTAACGAAGCCATTTCTGCACATGGGAGTGGTTCTTGGTTGGTTCCACCCTGTCTGCAGCTGATGTGTGCCATCCTATTTTAGAAAAGTAATCTGGGGTAGGTATATTAGTAACCTGAACAGACAAATGCCACAGCCGTAACCAGTGATTTGGGATGCAGGCGGAGCTAATTGTTTGTGAATAGAATGGGAATGCCCGACCCATCTGTGTACAATTTACAGTATTGATGTCAGACTGCCAGCAGCAACAATGATTTCTGGCTACAGGAACATTTTATAAATGTAAACCCAGTTCTTAATCGCTCATTTTCAAAACTATGGTCCTCTGGTAATTAAGGATGGAGTTTCTTAATCAGTGCCTATTGATAATGTGACAAGGAATCCAAGTGCTAGGCATTGTTGAGTCGACTTAGTGCAGATTTGGAATCCCTGCTGCAGTTTTTAACAGGAGTGCCTGACTTCCCTCTCCCAAATACAGTTTTTTGTGTAAGAACTATTTGTCACAACAATGTGGCTGTGGAAGTAGTCCTAGGGATTTTTACAAGCGCCATGTCACGGGGAGGGGTACAGGAGATTTTCTGTGTATGTATTCTGGAAATACTAGTGGTATAAAAATGGCTCTGGCTAAATCCAGATTATTTTTGTCACTTTGCTGTGGAGAAAAGGAGCTGTCTAGGTATTTTCAGTGTCTATGTAAATGTGCATACTTGGGTATTCAGTGCTGAGGGCAACCTTTTCCTAATCCTGACAAGGAAGGAATCTGGATTATTCCAAACAGTTTATTATGTCCTTTGGGTTAATCACACAAAATGTGTGCCACATTCTAGCTAAAAGATACATGACTTATTTATTTAAAATAAATGTGTCTGATAAAAGAGTGAGTTTCGCATGCTCCCCTCCCTGTGTTTTGGAGTAACACTGCTTCTGTTATGCTAGTAAATGTATTTTCATCTTTCTCAAGTTGATTATTCCTGAAGAGGGAATAGTGCAACTGTTTTTTTCTTTCCATGTCATGTTCAGAATCATCCCTAACAGGAAAGGGCCTGCGGTTGTCCCGCTTTAGTCAGAGAGCAGCTTTTGTGGGGGCTGAGGCAAATCGAGGAGGCTCCCATCTTTAGTGCAAGAGGAGGGGTAGCGCGTACCCGTAATTTTGCAGGGTTGCTCTATGCTCAGGTCTATCACTCTGTCCTGAGGGCTGTTTCTGAGGCCTTCACCAAGGAAAGCCAACATGTGCCTAAGTTGATTAGCAATGCACTCAGCTATGCTGGGTTTCATTGAGGTCATCAGAACGAAGCATGGATCTTAGTGCATTGTGGAATTGAGTCTTTCAATGTTTTTTCAGTAAAGAGATGTTTCACAGTGTATAGCAATGTGGAGCCTTGCTTTTGGGAAGGTCATGTTTTATTAGGGAAATAAATTGTAGTAGTAGTTAAAAGATTCAGAACGCTGCTGGTTGTGTACTCTATGTGCACCAAGTTGAAACAAAGCAGAACTAAGGGAATTACGACTATTTCTTTTGCCAGTAGTTGATTTTCTTTGTTTAGGAGAGAAAATTAGAATTTAGTGGAAGACTGGCATGAAAACAATTGAAACCAAAAGCAGTCTTTTGCACAGGGTTGATGATGTCTTTCCGAAGGGATGGTTACACGAGCTGTGCTGCCTTAACAATACCTTCAAGGATGAAAACGGAATAGCAAAGGAAAAGGAACCTGAGTAGCATCAGAACAAGTTATTTATTCAAGTGCACCCATGGTCAGCTGGCTGTCACTCCCGTTTTACAGCTTCCATCTCTGTTTCAGACAGTGTTCTTGTGCTGGCTGAGTCAGCCGAGTCTGCAGACCAAACCGTCTGAGTGCAGAAACAGCTCGAAAGCCTCTTCTGTTGAGAGGCTGGGCTCATGTTCAGAGCTATGCATTTCCTTGTGCTCATCCCACCCTTCCCCATCTCCCTGGGAGACAGATCAAGTGTCTTACATCAGCTATCTCCCACACTTAGGGCTCTATTGACCCATGGGGTAACTCCATCAGAGTAAGCAGTTATATCAGAGACTTTAAAATTATTTTTTCCTCTTATTCAAATCCAAAGATACACAGAGTCATTTGTAGTTCGCTTTGGAGTGGAAGGTCAGATGCAGCTCACTCCATCGCTTCTTAATCCATCAGCATTTTCTCAGAAGCATCACTAGAAGCACAGCCAATTTCTCCCTGTGTTTTACTTGGGATTTACCGTTTGTCAGCTCTGGAACTTTCATTTCAAAAAAACTTCTAAGAGATGGCTTTGAGGAATGATGCATTTGAAAATAAGATGCAAATCATAAATTGCTGCCATATTTTCAAAGTTGGTGGTCTGTGTCGTCTATGAAATTGGAGAGTGGATCACAATGGACGCATTCCAGTTTACCTTTTGGGACATGTTTTGCTGAAAAGTACTATAAGCGTTCCCTTGACTTTTGATGAAAATTTTCCTTCTTTAGTATTTTTAATCGTTAGAACTGTTCACAGGGTAAAGGAGCTGAGTCACTCTCAGGGCTGATGCTTGTCTTCTGGCCCAGCTGTATCTAGAAGGAATGCAGAACTGTAGAAAGGTAATAAAATTGTGTAAGGAGTTGTTGTATTCACCTCAGTTGTATAAGCCTCTGATCAAGCATTTTAGTTGAAATGGATGAAGTTACTCAGGTTGTTTTCCTGACTTCTGTTGCAGTTGAATGAAAAGCTTTTGCATTCAAACCCAAAACCTTACTTACACCATTGAGAAAAATGTCTGTAATGAGCAGCTTTTCATGCAACATAACTGTAGATGTTGAGCATAGAAACAGGCTTGAAAATCTCAGTTGTTGGAAAGCAATGTCCTTACTAAATGCACTGAATGCCAGACTTTTCCCCCTTTAAAGAAAGATGTCGTCCAGATTATGTTTGTCAGGGGAGTGGTTGGTTTCATAGTGAATTTGCAGAAGAGTCTTCTACAGGATCATAATTGTCTGGGATTTATTTTGACACTGATTGCTTGCAAATGCTTTACAGTTGTTGAAGTTTGTGCTCCCATTTTGGCAACCAGTTAGAAAAGATGAGCCAGCGTTAAAGATGGCTCTAAAAGATCTGTTTTAGTATGATAGGGTGATATCTGTAATCGGTCTTGAAACCTGGCTATGACTTTGGAAGCTTCGGCTGTTTGGAGAAAAGAAATGAAGAGTTTTGACAAAAACTTTTTGCAAGGTGCTGTGAGAAGTCAAAGGCCCTTTCAGTCAATGAAGAAATGCAGGTGTTCATGAAAACTTGTTTCCAAGCTATATGCATAGCTTTAAGGTTGTGTGAAATCTTACATGCATCACAGGGACATTTAAGGATAAAGTGAGAAGCTGTCTAAAAGCAGGTCGTTTGATGAAAGTGTGATCCAACTCTCTGCTAGTGCGGGTTTTAGTATCCTAAATGTTAATGTGTTCAGCAACTTCAGTACAATAAATATCAGCACTGGTTGGCAGCGTGTGTTGGATTTAGGCACAGGATTGTGGTGGAGAGTTGTGTGAGGCTTATAAAGCTGTTGGGCGGGTACAGAGTAGGTAAATAGTTGTGCTAAATGGTGAAAATAACACAGTTATCTCTGATTTTTGAAATCACTACTTTAGCATATACCCAGCTCTGATAGAAAATAAAGAATATCCTTTGCCAATATCCTGTGGTTTTCAGTGTTATGTGTGGCAGCAATATGTGAATGTGATCTTAAAATTCACTGTTATGTAAGATCTGTGTTGTCTCTTTCCATACAAATGAAAATAACACAGTTATCTCTGATTTTTGAAACCGCTACTTTAGCATATACTCAGCTCTGACAGAAAATAAAGAAAGAATATCCTTTGCCAATATCCTGTGGTTTTCAGTGTTATGTGTGGCAGCAATATGTGAATGTGATCTTAAAATTCACTGTTATGTAAGATCTGTAAAATAACACAGTTATCTCTGATTTTTGAAACCGCTACTTTAGCATATACTCAGCTCTGACAGAAAATAAAGAAAGAATATCCTTTGCCAATATCCTGTGGTTTTCAGTGTTATGTGTGGCAGCAATATGTGAATGTGATCTTAAAATTCACTGTTATGTAAGATCTGTGTTGTCTCTTTCCATACAAATGGTCCTGGTTTGGGATACATGAACAGCACCAATGAGCAGTTTCTTTTTCAATTAACACAACAAACTGACCTTGCATTTCTTTTTCCCTGAGATGACACTGTGTGTTCTCTACAAGCGCTT